>NW_020653337.1:4858798-4880359 GCF_003589595.1 Hyposmocoma kahamanoa
GAATATCAATTGCAAGAGACTTTGTGAAGACGACTGTCATGAACAGCTGGTTTATTTTTATTCCTCTTAATAATGTTATGTCTGTCACTATTTCTCATAAAGAAAAAATATGTTTTTTTAACATAAATAACATTTTCATAGATGTACTGTGACGTTAGTTTAAGAATGTTCATGTTCACCTCTTTAAACTTATCTCTCAAAGACACTCAGGGGCCCAGATTGTAAATTGCCCCAACCGCACGTTTCTGCTGGACAAAGATTCTATTAATATCGGTGGCATTACCCCAAAGCAAAATGCCGTTGAAACTGTTGGTTTCCATGAACGAATATATACAAAATTAAATTAATATATGGCCACAGCATATTTTCAGAGCGTATTACTAGTCTTTTTACACATGCAACCTGTGGGTAAATTACACGCAGCGGATTTTATATTGTATGGCACCAAGTGACGGAACGAAAGTTTGTATCAGGCGACACCTGTCTAAAGCTCTGGGACCCTGCCACTGTGCGTTTAATTCTGAGACATAAGTTCACAAGTCCCACCCTTTGACAGCACCCTTAGCCTTCAAAACAAGTTATGCAAATGTAGAAGGTAACCAGGAAATATTGCAATATAGAACATTACCCGTAGATATAAATACATATTAGACAACATCACATATGTTGCTTTGATCCCAAAGTAATAGCTAAAGCACTTGTATTATGAAAATCAGAAACAACGACGGTACCACAAACATCCAGACCCGCGACAATATAGAAATGTTAGTTTTTCTACATTGACCGGCCAAGGATCGCACCCGGGACCTCAGATGAAAGTGTATAAGCCACTCGATCACGGAAGTCGTCAAATAGTATTGCCCTATATTTGTCTGAAAATTAATTACTTAAACAAAGCCATGGGAAAGCGTATTATAATTTTCGTTGGAACTGTTTCTTGTAAAAATAGAAAACAAAAGATTTCAGTCACTAAAGAACTTTCATTGAATTCAGAGTCCAACACCATTTGCTTGGTCATTAGTTTTTAAAAGGCTTCTGCTATTTATAGACCAGTTTGTGAACCAGAGTCTATTGTTTTATAGTGACTGTGTGATTGGTAATTTCTTTGTTCGTTTGTATTTTACAGCGTTGTAAAAAAGGAAGCTCGCACTTTTTAGTACACTCGCGGTCCATAAATTTGGATCACAAAGACAATATATCGCCATGCTAGTACGATAGTGTGTTAACTCATAAAGCGACTTTTTTCAGAAAGGACGTAACATGAATTACTTTACTTCCCTTGAAAGATTTAAGATGTATAAGGTAAAAGTTTACTATAGACATACAAACATTGGCCTACTTACCAAATATATTTAAAAATAAAAGGAAAAAGATTTCATATTTTTTGTAAATGAGGACTGTTTTGTCCAGAACTAATCAGCAGTAGACCTCCCTGTGAAAGAGTTCGTCCAGGGAAGTACTGCCCACCTTACCCATTTCTGTCGCCAAGATTTTGAAAAGCTAAGTTGCTTATGAAATTACAGGCATGTGGGCTTTCAACTTATGTCTCAGGGTGAAGGACGCAGTGGGAGGGGCACTCCCACTCAGACCTTGCAATGTCAGAATCTAGTGCTCTGAGTGGTACTGCAACTGTTATAGACAGGCGTGTCGCTTTCCACCAGGCGCATGACTTTTTCATCCATGGTATCATAAAAAAGTAGCCCTTCGAACCGGAACTCAGTAATGCTCACATTACTGCTTGGCAGAAATAGGTAAGGTGGCAGTACTTCCTTGGACGAACTCTTTCACGCGGAGCTGCACTGCTATTTAAAATCGATGATATGCCACAATTTCGCTATACGACATATTTTAAAATTGCAAACAGTGTGAAGAAT
Organism: Hyposmocoma kahamanoa; assembly: GCF_003589595.1. NCBI lineage: Eukaryota > Metazoa > Arthropoda > Insecta > Lepidoptera > Cosmopterigidae > Hyposmocoma > Hyposmocoma kahamanoa. Next base: position 4,860,673 of record NW_020653337.1, read on the forward strand.
TGGCAAATAACAATAATACCAAAACTGTTGTCTGTTCACAGCGTTTATCTAGTTAGTTAAAACTTTACATACGACCCGGGTTCATTGCCCGTGACTGTATCAAATATTTACGTATTAGTAGATATAGTACACATGGCTATATTAAACGCAGAAGCTCAATGTTGGATGGCGACTTTGCATTACTATTTGCAAGGGGATTTATTTGTACTTCTATTCATACCTCTCAATTGTAAGATACGTTCTGGACGTACACTATATAGCTACATTTACCTTTCTTTTATTTGTTCTATGTAACTAATTCTCCTCATCTATTATTCATGACTTATTCTACTTCCATTTAAGAGTATTGCTCGTGTCGGTGAAGGTTTGTCGAAGCATCTTAGTTGTAAGGTCCTTCCTGCCTTTCACTGTACTTTAAATTGTATCCAATACATCTGATATGTATAATTATAAAAAATATGTATAATCATCGTCACAATTTATGGCCTAAGAGGTTATAAATACAAGTAAATACTTTGAAATTCTACGGTTTTGAATAAACACAATTTACATTCGTAAATCACTGGCACTAAACAAAAGTAAAGTGTTTTTTATTCATTAAACTTTATTTACTATAACTGCAGAGCCTCAAATGTTTCCTTTAAGTTGTCTGTTTTGGTTTAGAAATATTTACATGTTGAAGTATGTATGCACTAAAACATAATAGTTAATTAACGTTTTTGTTTACATTGTATTTAAGTACAATATTAAATACAATGTAAACAAAAACGTTAGAGAATTAGCGTAATAAACATTTAATTTATGTTTCAATTCGTTTTTTTTTTTCAAATATAAATTTACCCATACAAAACCGGTTAACCACAAACTCACCTTGTGCAAAAACCGGTAAAAATCACGTGACAAACAAACCACGTTTCACGTCACAAACACGGTCGATAGCGCACGGGCGGGTGTCCGACTCGGCGGATAGGCGTAGACTAGGGCGCAGCCCACCCTTCAGGGTGTTGATGCCTTCTCCCAACGCAGGGAGGGGTAGGGAAGTTGGGTAAACTGGTTTTCTTTACTATTTAGTTGCGAGTGATAAAAATAGAAATGCTAATCACTACAATGCCCTTACAATCGCTACAATATGATATTTAAAGACGTATCCCTAAAGTAGTGTCCCCGTTTTGTTTTCAATACGAACGATCCTCATTAATTATAATGTTTAGTGACTGTGACCTACTTTCAAATAAGGAAATTCCCTGTACTCTCTCAGACAGACTGTTTCAGACAAAAATGCAAAAGCATTACATTACTTACAGACGTAGAGTGGTGAACTAACTCTGTTCATTTCGACAATTCTGTCAGAAGCACACACACACGGTGCCATCAGTAGTTATGACCACTGATGACACCACGCAAAACCACGTTTGAATAAACCTATTGATACCGGTGGTGTATATATACCACGTTCGTGCGTAGGCATAGCTCAGACATCAATTACTACACAAAATGACGACTTCGGGGTATGATGGTTTGCTCTGTGCAGAATGAGGGGGTCCCGGATTCGATTTCCGGAGGACCAATTGGACAAATGCACTTTTCTAAATTCATTCTGATCTACGCGTTTTGAGTAATGCCCCTGAGTGAGCTCTGGTAACTTATAATACAAGAGATTCCAGATTTTGAGACCTAATAAATTGGTGTGTTGTTTAGCACATTGAAGACATTCTGTAACAAACCTCTACAAAAACTTATGCTCAGATCAGTAGCCACGTTGAAGCGACAGACGTGGGTTCGAGTGGTTTGATATGGTTTAGTCTGTTTAAGTGTATGTAAGGAAATGTATAAGATAATTTTAACATTTGTGTGCCAATGTTTGTCCGGACACAGTGAAACTATATTTATTTTCGACATGTCCACTTCTACAACCTGTGTTTTCATAAATAGATGAATAATGAATTATGAGTCCAATCGGATCTAAGAAATTTTTCTCTGTGTTTGTTCTATCTTTGTACCAATAATAGTAAATGAAGGCTTATAGTATTTCAAGTCATTAGTGTTATGATAAATCGTAATATATTAAACGCGCCAGTTTGAAACCTGAACATGATATATCGGTTTAGTAATCAGATGAGAATAATTCTGTGGGTGATCAAGCCGTGGCAGCCTAATAGTTTGACCTACCACCTCTCAAACAGAAACCGTCGGTTCAAATTCGGGCTCGCATCCCTAAGTTTCTCATAATTTATGTGTGAAATTTAATTTGAAATGTGCAATGAACTTTTCGGTGAAGAAAAATATCGTGATGAAACCTGAACTCTTTGGAAAATGTGTGAAATTCCCAACCCGGACAACGCCAGCCTACGTACAGACCGACTACAGTGGACTATGGTCTACAAACTAGTTAGTAGCAGTAGAGCTCCTTGTGAAAGAGTTCGTCGATGGAATACAATTACAAAAGAAACAGAAAACAATATCGATAATTGATAGATAAAAAACATGAAAATCAATAAAAATACTTATAGATAAGATGCTAATTATTGCTCTATGGAGACCGGTTACCGAGTCCGAGAACAGATTTTAGCAGCAGCAGTGCTCCTTGTGAAAGAGTTCGTCCAGGGAAGTATTGCTACTTTAACTATTTCTGCCGCCAAGCAGTAATGTGAGCATTACTGCGTTCCGGTTTGGAAGGGTAATTTCACCAGCATATTTATACTGGTGAAATTACAGGCACATGGGACTTGTCAACTTATGTCTAAGGGATACAGGCGCAGCGACAGGCATATCTTTGCGATTTAAAGCTTTGAGTGGCACTGCAACTGTTATAGGCAGGTGTGTAGCTCACCATCAGGCGCATAACTTGTTCAGCCCGTCACCTGATGTAATTAAAAAAAATGGTTTGATGATGGATTCTGCAAGTGAGAGGTAAGAGACTTAAAATCCTACCATCGTTTGGTTTTTTATTTATTATATTTTATATGACTTTAACATTGATTTTAAATGCCTAATTAACAGCCTCATCCTTTTTACAAAGCTATGTAGTAAAATCCACTATTTGGCACTATAGTTTATTTAGCCTCACACCTACAGAATCTATGTGCCAGCAAGAAACTATGTCAAATATTATGAATGAAACACGCTTTCGTCAAACTAAACCAACAGATGAAGTAGGAATTACATTTTCTAGAGACGACATCAAACTTGTGCAATATTATCAAAAGTTTGAACCATGGTATTAGACAAGTGACTGTTCTTTTACGACTTCGCTTGGGTTAAAGGGCAGTTATGTGGAATTAACTACGATCCTGAGGAGATATTGATGCCGGATGTTTTTTAGTAATGTTGACGGGTTATGTTGCATTCTACTTAGTTCTGTATTTAGTAATTCAACAGTAGTGACTCGTGCGTGGACTCGAGGTGCAGAGACCAAGAAATTCTTCAGGGAATTGGGTCGTCGGCTTAGAAGTCTCTGATCCACTATGATCTGCTACACGTGCATTGACCTCAGGACTCTTGTAAACTTATATTCAAAGATTTGGGTGTGTTACCTGCATGGCTTGTGTATTTATGAGACCAGCATTTTTGTAAAAAAATAATTTACATTTTTTTACTCAAATAAACAAAAAAAATTAAAATACTCAAAAAAAAAAATCAACCCTCGAAATTGCTGAAATTCTAACAAACTATAATTTTTGAAATAGATAAGATGGAATAATATAATCAAAATTGTTTGTGCATGTTGCTCATTTGGTGCTATATTGACGTAATTGTGATTTTGTCAAAATTAACGCATACACTCAACATAACTCCGCACTAGGGAAACCCTGTGTCGTGGGTGCTATGGACGACCACAAATTACACTCAAACTCACGAGAGAAATAAATATAGGCCATACAAACTTTATCCCGGGAATCGAACCAGGGAGCTCTGCGTGGCAGTCTGTCATGGTAACCGTTCGGCCTCGGAGGCAGTTATTTATATAATTGAATTAAAGGATATCTAGCTAATCTTCTACTACCTTTAGGGCTAGTGCCAGAGATGCCGGTCGCAAAGTGACGGGACAAACAAGTCATACGCATGGGTGTTAAGTTTTTTAAATAGAAATAGAAACCATTAATTGCAACTTACGTCTTAGGGCGACAGACGCAGTTGCAGTTCCCCTCAGATCTTTGCGATTTAAAAACTCTGAGTGGTACTGCAACTGTTATGGACAGGCGTGTCGCTTACCACCAGGCGCACAACTTGTTCGTGGTATCAATTGGTATCTTAAAAAGAAACTAATGGTGTAGCCTGTTTTCGTATATGCTCTTTTGAAAAAATACATTGTACTTTTAGAATTATAGAAATTTCGGGGTTTATTATTATTATCATATTTATTACTTCATGTTCTGAAATATTGGGAAAACAGTCAGAAGCCGTACCTTGGTAATTAATCAAAAGTTTGGACGATTGCGGTGACGTAACAGTTTGCATTGTGGGCACTTGATGTGGAGAAACCGGATCCGATTGCCGGCAGGACTATTTTGGAAAATGAACCTTTCTAAATTGATTCTAGTCTGGGTGTTTCAGATACTGTTGCTCTGGCTCATTCTTATCATTATTAAAAGTATATTACTACAGAGGACGGGAAGTCAACCTAATACCATTTTAAGGACAAATAGCGCTTTTCTCAAACAAAGAAGAAATAATATAAGACAAAAAAAAGAAATAAAAAGAAAATCATTTATTTGGGGCGACAATGACCCATATTAAAATAAATTACATTGAAATTGAAATTAATACCTATAGTTAAGATCAAAATAATATAATCAGAATTAAAAAGTTATAAAATTAAAATAAATAAAATAAACTAAAAATAACGGATAACTCACGTATTTAATTAATAAGTCGAATTTTTGCAAGACATGTTTCGAACCAATTCCTGGTACTTAATCATGAGATTCCGTGGGGGTGACTTGACGGAAACTGCGCGCCAAAGCCCTGGCAGCCCGATCACTCAGTACGGCAGCGGGCGCAGGCGGCGTCGGCGAGAATCAACCCTCGTTTGCATCATTTTTATTAAAGTCATATGCAGGATTGCACACTACACTAATAACGTCACTTTCTAAAGACTCGTCTACACTAACCACTGACGTAGTACCTAACACTGTTTTCCAGCCGGTGGGTACCGACCATCCACTATCACGATTGAAATTCGAATGACGACCAATCTCGATAGCTTCACGTACTTTCACGAACTTTAATATATAATACTTAATAAATAAAAGGCATAATTCTAATTAAAATTACAAATACATAGTTCATTGATGTCTTAATGGGTTGCCTCTATAACCGGCATTATAGCGGGCATGCTTATCACAACAATACAGAATATAGGGGCAATCTAACCTGCCAGCTATCATAGCCAGGACCTGCCCACCAGTGATGCACAACTTTTGCACATCGTTGTGTAGAAGCAATCCACTCTTGCTTCTGCGAACATCCTTGACGCGCTACAGAAGCGGGGCTGCCCCATAAGCACCCGGAACGCATTATTATACTGAGTCCGGAGGGCCTCATAGGCTCGTTGCGTATATCTCCACAAACTGCACGTATATATAGGGAAGTACATTATGATCTAAACAATTTTATTGAGGTTTTTTTTTTATATTCAACGCAAAGAGAAGGGAGCCACAAGTTCTTTTACGACCGCCATGGTCGACTGGCTAGCACACTAGTTTTCATGGTGTCGCCTTCTTTGAGGTCCCGGGTTCGATATCCGGGCCGGGTGAATCTAGAACTAACTTTTCAATATTGTTTCGGGTGTTTTTATAGTTCCGTCGTTGTTTTCAATTTTTATAACACAAGTGTTTTAGTTACTTACTTTGGGATGGGGTCCACACTCGGGATCGACACTCATCCGAAACAGTTATTGTCAAATAAGTAATATTCAATCAAATTAAAACACAATGTCAAGTGTGAGGCTTTATTCGTATCATGCGTTTTTAATTTGATCAAGTTAGGTAGTAGTAGGTTTTCAGGCATGGGGCAGACATGACCAGTCCAACTCCGCTGACAGCCCAACTGACTTTGGACTTTTATATCTTTGTAAGGGACCAAGTCTGCGCGCCATAAGTTAGTATGGGAAGGATGCACGAGTCCATCAGCTTCTTTTTGACAGATATTGAGAGAGTACCCCTCATAACATCTTTCATGGACCAGCTGTCGGCCCTCCAGGTATTGTCAGTGCATCTAGCAATTTCTTGCTCTTGTCTGCACTGCAAGTAGACTATTTGGCCCAAGTAAAGGTACTCACTGACATTTGCACATCCTCTACTCACAGACTACGCCCACTGCTTATACTAGACGTGACTCGTTATATTAATTTAATTTATATAATGTGTATGTAATGTAAAATTTGTATTATGTTAGTGAAGGGATCGATCTTAAAATGATTGTTCGATTGATTATTTTCATTTATGTAAAGTAGGAGGCAAACTTGTGAGCCATTTGATGAGAGGTGGTCATCGACGCCCAAGGACAACTTTAATATTCGATGAGCTGCCTATGCATTGCCAGCTTTTGAGAGTCCTGTTGACAGACTTTTTGAAGAACCCCATGACATAGTGCAAGGATATTATACATAATGATAAAAAACCGACCACAAAAATATGTGGAATTACGTCTATTTGCTAAGTTTTATTGAAATATCCTCTACTTCGCCACTATACAGGACTTGACACTGAAGATAATAAAAATCGGTTCTAACTACTCAAAGTATACTGAGAAAAAAACGCCTTGAATTGGAGAAATAGCAAACTCAACCATTAAAATAATTGCTCCTAAGTTAAAGGTAGGCGCTATTTATAAAAATGAATCTTCATGCGTGAACAGCCACCCTTAGAGGTGGATGATTTTCTTCAAAATGAAATGGGTCCACTATGGAAGTACCCCCTTGCCAACAAAAAAAAGACTCATGAAAATCGGTTCACAAATACCGGAGTTATCGCGTAACATACAAACAAAAAAAAAGAACAGTCGAATTGAGAACCTCCTCCTTTTTTAAAGTCAGTTAATAATCAGACGACAGTGCAATAAGGCTAATTTCACACGACACCGTAATAACACCTTCCGTTTGTATACACACTTTCATAGATGCGTTGCGGCGTCATCGTCAGCGCGCGTTGCCGCAATACTATACTAATGTATGAATTTAGTAGATAACGTCGTATGGGCTGCATTTGCACCGCTGTTGCTGCAGTAAGATGCCGTTACTCTTGCGGGGCAGCACTAGCAAACAACGCTGCCGCCGCGGCGCCATGTGTAATCAGCCTAAAATAATAATTTTAATATAATGCTTTTGTCAAGTTTGTCTGAAAACTACTCTACTCACCAATTACTTACAATGGAACTTTCGAGTTGGAGCTCATTAAATTGGTTTCGAAGAGTCGTTAACTTACAAATGCTGACTTTATCTATTATTAATAAATATTATCAATGCAAAGATTGAACACAAATAAAAATTCCGTCTGACAGTACAGAACTGGCGTCTGAATGCCAACCTAAGGCAATTCCACCTTTGTTTCATGATTCCGAGTGATGGGAAGAACCTTGTGGGTGGTCTGCCTACGCTGCCTACTGTATAGATGACCGGAAAGAACGAAAGCGAAAGAAACAAAAGAACAATACGAAGGATTTTAAAATAACGAAACCAATGTAAACGAATTCATAACAGTCAGCAAGACATCTTTAAAGGTAGTAAGAATATCGAACCTTTTCCCACTTACCTGTTACCTGTCACGACGTTGGCAGCTGAATTTTAATTTACCCAGAAAACAAAGAAGAGTTCCACAAAGGAAACTAGAACTCGGAAAATTCAGTAAGCAAATAGAATTTCAAAAAACTGAAGTGTCCTTGTCGGAATTTTTGTGCGAAGTTAGTGTGGTTTTGTAGAAATTCGAGTAGACTTTACGCTGGGACGATTTATTTTGCAATTCAGCATCTACTTTAATATTTTGTGGCTTGTACATTTCAAAATCCGTCTGGATGTGGTGTACGTACCAGGATAATGTATTCAAAGAAATATTTGCTGAAAAGTGTACATGCACAGAGAAAAACAATTACCAAATTTGTCATGAATCAGAGGTGACTTCCCATTAATAGTTTCTTTGATCATCCTTGTACTCGAATGATATCTAAATATATAAGATTTATTTATGAGGCTGGTACTGCATCTTATAAGAACAAGACAATCAGGTCACAGGTTCCTTATTTATTTCTAATTAAAATCGTAATAATAAATAAAAAAATAAAGCAATTAGAAAACTATTTCAATAACTTCAAGAGACGGTTAAAAATTGTTCATAGAACTTGTTCAGACGATCTCGCTGCGACGTATTAAAGCAGTTCAGTTTTCTGCAGTAAAGTTCAAATGTTCAAAGATGAGTTATGAACAAGGAATAAATGATATAAAATAGACTGGAACGGAGGATCGAATGGAATAGAGGAATTTTCAGCGTTGTAGAAAAGGCATTCACATTCAAATTTCAAATGTGGCGACGGGACGAACAAGTCGTGCGCCTGATGGTAAGCTACATACTTGTCCATGACAGTTGCAGTGCCACTCAAAGCTTTAAATCACAAAGATCTGAGGGGCACTGCCACTGCGCCCGTCACCCTGAGACATAAGTTGACAAATCCCATGTGCTTGTACTTTCACCAGTGCCCTTACCGTTCAAAACTGGAACGCTGACATTACTGCTTGGCGGCAGAAATAGGTATGGTGGCAGTACTTAATTGGACGAACCTTTCAGAAGGAGCTCTGCTGCTACTAAGAAAGTAACAAGAATCATAGCGCATAATGTGACGTGGATGTTTGCGTACAAAAAACACTTTAGTTTAAATTATAAACCACATTTTATTTTCGGCAGTCGGCAGAAGTTGATTACGAGATTTAAAAAATCAAAAGTAGCAGTTGACATTCTTGTAGTTCAAAATTCACAATTTTCTTCTACGTTTCAAAATCTTTATTTCATAGGTAAGCAAATTATACTTGAAATCGTCATATTGATTAAAATCTACTGCTCATTCGTAAGGCACGATTCCCCTGGGAATAATTAGCAAGAAACTCATGGGGTTGCTCTTTATAAATATACATTTCAATACATTTATCATTTATAATATTTATTTCAAACATCTTACATTCAAAATACCCGTAGGAGCTAAACAGGTCATTACCACGGATACATTGCCCTTTAAATGAATTTGTGACTTTGCGTAAACGACTGTCAAGAACAGTTAGTTTATTTTTATCCAGTCCGTCTAATAGCAGCCTTACACAATAGTTATGAATCGAGATGGAAAAAACTGCTTATTAATTTTAAACGTTAAATCTTTGTACTTTTTTATATAAGCGTGCTTAGGAAAGCATTTTTCATTTCACTTTTAGTTTGAATGTTACAAAATTGCTTAGAATAATGTTTAAGCCACAGACTATATGTGAAAAAAAACTTGCAACATTGATTTGACAGTGAAAAGCGATAGTTTTATTTTTATTTACATTATTATTCACACTGACAAATTCACTTCTTTAGGAAACATAGATGGCGGGACTTGATACCTAGGCACGTTGTAAAAAATGAAATTGTTGAGTATTGAACTAAATAACCCTTACAACTTAAAATTATAAGCTTATGTGCTTATATTAAATAGTAAACTTTTTAAAATGCTTCTAAACATCTACTTCCTGTTATGAATATTTCTGTCGCATCTATATTTATTTAATCTTATTCGAAGATAAAAACTAATAAGACGCAAGGCGTTCAACATTCTTTCCGAGAAAATCGAAGTAAAAAATGGAAACACTTGAAAAGTTTGAAAAGTTTAAGCCCGACAAACTTGGCCGACTGGAATTGAATGTTAATCTATTTTGGGGAACATTTGAGTAAGTAAAAGCAAAATGTTTCTTTTTAATTTTGTATGCAGTTTATTCTATATTTTTTACGGAACTTCCGTAATTTAGTTGTTTAATATTTCACACAATTCGAGAGTCTACGGAATTTAGTGCTATAAAATACACTATTAGTAAACTAAGTGCGGTCGGATATATGTCCACGCGTTGCAGAGCCGGGCGACATTCGACAGCCGTGTGAGAGTTGCCTAACTCAACTAGTTACGATATACAAGCATAATTAGATATATTACGTGCAACGACGTCGTCGGCGATGGAGAAATCTTGTCTTAAATTTACGAATTTGTTCTACGAGGCGGCAAGTTCATTCTTCCTTTATTGCTGGTACACTGCTCAAGGCATGACCCACCCTTTTAAACAAACACGTCCATGTAGGTACAAAAACTTTCCATCACATTATGCCTTAGCGAAAGTTTAGCGTGGAATATCAATTAGGGCCTTCAAAGACAGAATTTCAGCTTAGCTTCAATAAAGCGGTGAGCCATACAAAGTTGCAACCCGCAACCTTCAATGAGAAGCGATTGTGTTAGGGTCGGGCCTACTATGAGGGCTACACGATACTGATAAATTCATCAACTGGGTTTAGTAACCGTGAAGCAGTGATGATTAGTCTTTATGAGCATAGCGGTAGATATATCACGGAGTGTGCGATGGAATTGCATAATTTGATTCCACCTTCCCCTTTCCATCATCAGGGGACTAGACGTGGGCTGGGATTCCACTCCTATGTTGTGGATATTTCCAGGATTCGCACGAAACGTTTCGCTTCCACATTTATATGGCGAGTGGCTAGAGAGTGGAATTCCGTGCATACGGACTTATTCCCCGAACGCTATAACCTGCACGTTTTAAAGGCGAGAGTATATAGGCATTATTTATTTGTGCGTGCTACATCGTCGACCCCATCATCACTTTCTATCAGGTGAGATGGAGGTCAAACGCGCACTTATTTTTATAAAAACAGCGAGTGACTGAAATAAACACCCTGTGTAGAGAAGAGACATCAGTAACACAGTGACACAAGCTACTTAATGTGACCAGCAATGGTCTGATCTATTCAATCCAAACCTTGGATAGCCTTAAATTTTATAAAAATACGTACACAACACCGCGGATTGAAAAACATATCGTTGTCTTACGGTCTTGAAACAATAAACCCAGATTAGCAACCAGTCAACTTTCACACTACGGTTCAAATGGATATATCTCGAGAAACTACTATAAGACTCCCGCTGACAACGAAGACCAAACCTAACAGACTTTCATTGATTGACAACAAACCCTATAGTATTGGAGATAAGGTCGACAGTCCAATTATTTTCATGCCTTTGGGCTTGGCCATTGAAACAGAATCTACTCTAAATCTACAATTTATTTTTATAAATGTAAGAAATTTTGGCAAAAGCGACATTTGTCACGTACGTTTCTCTTGCGCCCTTTTTATTGAAAGGTCAATGAATTCTGAGAGTTCTAATACTATTAATGTCAACATTGATAAATCGAGTTCACTTTTAGAGCTGTTCTTACTAGCGAAACGACCTCGTCTCATTGGCAGATGCTTTATGAGCTTTCAAAATATCGGTTTCGGCCTAGAATACAGGTCTCCCTGGTGTTCAGTCCACTTGGGTAGTATAGAAAGCATTCAGGGAAGAGCTGTTAGGACACTTAGTTACAAATATGGTTATGGAAGCAGCGTCGTTAGTCCTGAGATGCTTGATAAATTTAAAGTGTCGTTTTTACTTGTTCACCGTAAAAAACAGGGACCGTACAATACTTGTATAAGGTTATTCATTGAGAGTTTGATTCTCCTTATCTCTTACGTAAAATCGATCTCTCTAAGGCGTAACCCGCGAATACTTAACTTTCCAATCGTCGCACTCTTGCGCCGAACAGAAGCAGTCGCGTGCGATCTGTGAGACCGCAACTTTACGCGTTTAGTTTGAAAAGACAAATGAATATTTTCACGACGACGTTGTGTAGCACATGATAAAAAGAAGTCTTTTATCTATATAAATGAAAATAAAAAAAAAATTAAAACTTATTATATCTTTAATTTTGTACTTATTAGTTTAATTCTATAAAAAAATCAAAATTTTAGTCATATGACACAAAACAACGTTAAAAATCAACAAAATAACAAAACAAGATGAAGTTTTGCCTATCTTCATAGGCATCTCGATATGATAAATTATTTTCAAGATCAAAATTATCGTAATAATCAGATTATATTATCATAAAATTTTTTTGGAACACGACACGCGGAGTCTGAGAGAGCAAACACAAATAAAGACACATGTGCGCTTCCGATTCATGTCACAGGGTTACTAAGGGGAAGAACATCACCCCCTCGAGGATGTCACGGTCGCGCAACCGTCTATTGTTTATAGTTTTTGTTAAATGACTAAAATAAGGTCGCTGCGGTCTTTGAGACCGCGCGCGACCGCTGGAAAGTTAACAAGATTTTTCTTGCATTTTACTTGCGGTCGTATAAGAATACCACTTCCTTCTAAAACACCTTGATAAGATTGAGACGGGTTTACAACGAGATACATATCTATGGTAACGCCGGGGGTTGTGAAAATCTGCATATGTCGTAGTGGTAAAAGATGCGAATCTGCACTAAACCAAATGTTATGGGAGAGGGATTTAACTTTATTACTTTCTTATTTAATAATAATAATAACGCGCACACTCATAGCCCCACACTAGGGAAACCATGTATCGCGGGTGCCATGGATACACACATAGAACACCACAAATCACATCCAAACTCACGAGAGAAATAGACTGCGTGGCAGTCCGGTATGGTAACCGTTCGGCCGCGGAGATTCGCCAACGGTTATTATACCGGAGATGCAGAGATCCCGCTTTCGATTCCCGGGCCGGGAGAAATTTTTTGTATGGCCTACATTTATTTCTCTCATGAGTTTGGGTGTAATTTGTGGTTGTCTATGTGTATCCATGGCACTCGCAACACAGGGTTTCCCTAGTGCAGGGCTATGTTGAATGAGTGCGTTATTATTAATAAACATTACCTTCAGAAGTATGTTATCATAGTAACAACGTAATTATAACTATTTTATAAAAAAAACCGACCCCTAAAGTATTAATATTACGAACACTTATATAACTACATTACCACGCAAACTTAAATGAAAAGAGAACCAGTGCCTTAGCATCGGTCAGCATTTTTTAAACTGCATGTTTAAAAAAATTTTCGGATGTGGCCCAACATTAGTCAGGAGCTTAACCTGTTCAACAACATTGTTGACCTCCACTAAATCGACATCGTTCAATGTACACTACAACGCCAGTATGGTTCGGTATTTATCAACATGAAATTTATAAACATTCATTTCACAACACAGTTCGCAAAAATAATCAGAATTGTTCACAGTGAATGCTGCTCGCATGTGGAACCTCCCAGTCCAGGTCGACAGACACAGTCATCTTCGAGCGAAAAAAATATTTTTTTTGAATTTCACATATTTTTTATAGTCTTATTTTATACATTGATTTTACTTTATATTTTATGTGAATTAGTATATCATCATTTACTTAATATTATGTATTCGTGTGTACATTTGATATAATCAATTTATTCATATAATTATATAGGATGTAGCATTGAATTTCATAATTTTATTTTTAAATAGATTATATTGCCGACTCAGGAGTCACTTTTCCTTTCAATTATTCAAAGCTGGAAGAAATCCTTTTATGGGATAAGCTCGCCTTTTTGCAATAATGTTTTGTTTCTTCGTTAAAAATTTGTTTTGTTGTACAATAAAGTGTTTAAATAAATACATACATAAACGAAATAGAAAGTTGAAATACTTCAAATTTCAATGCAACACCTTTTTAATGCAAATTTTGTAACCGCTAGAAACGATGATTCTAAGGGTCGTATTCCAGAACTCTACTCAATACTCAAGTCAGGACTTGAGTATTGCAGTGTGCACTGAAAATCATACTCAAGTCCTTGCCATTAAGGTCGTATTTCCAGTGCTTGAAATCATACTCTAGTCTGCTCAAATCCTGACTTGAGCATTGAGTAGATTTCTGGAAGACGACCCTAAGTAATCCATTCTTGAGTAAACACAAGACACGTTTTTTTTTCAATTCCTGAAGTATTATTTCATTGTCCACAACACTCATTGGGCCAAAATGGTAGACAATAACCTAAACCCTATTCTTAGAGGATATCCTTGACCACCAGTGGGACATATAGTGGGTAACAAGGATCCTGACCATAGTATTACAATATCTTCTCTTCTTCTTATCTAGCATACCGTGTCAAACGCTATAAAAACTAAGTCAAGGAACGAACTCACGAATTTTTCTATGTGCTCGCGTCGTATCTTTGTATATATATAATAAAATATAAACTATAATAAAATTTAACTATATGTATAGTGTGCTTGCATTCGGATAAACTATTTAATCATAAAAGAATGGGGAAAATATAAGCATGACCGTGAATTAAATTCTACTTTACTTAGTAAGTCAGATAAATCTATAAAGCTTTAAATCCTTGTTGTATTTTCATTTCAAATTTGATCCATACATAGAACAGTTGCATACATGCATATAACGATTAAATATTTATTTTTTCATACACACATCAACACTCAGCGTTTGTTACGGCAAACTGAGCGTGTTTGCGAGATGAGACCGCGCCGCCCGACTCCCCTCAAGTACCCCGCCATTGCTCTGCGCAAATACATTCGTTGCATAACCTGCATGGTTTGTAAAACTGTGATGATATCTTAATCGTGACTTGAACAAAAATGATTAGGTTAATGAAGCTGTTACGCTTATTGTTAATGAACTACTAATTTTAAGCATACAATTATAATTAAATTAGACAGTATTAGATTAAAAAATATAATTAAAAAAACCTAACATCAAACACTTCGAGGACTGCGATGAAGCTCAAAATAATTCGGAGGAATTCACGAATAAATTTGTAATTATACATAAAGAGAATGACATCACAGAACAGAGGGACATAAAACGATTTTTGCATTTAGAAATTGACTTTTTATTGGATGTCGTTTTATAAAAAGCCTTGAAAATTTAACGAATTGTAGCAGAACAATTGGGTTTTTCTATATTTTGAATTTGACCTCATCATTCATCGTGACAGAGAATACCCACAATCTCATCTCATTTCTCTGAAATATTTTTTTACATTGGTATCATCTCACTTAGCTCAAAAATGTTTGGGCATTGATTGTCACCTTTAGACCTTCAGGTAGTTAAGCGACTGAAATGGAATCGAATAAATCGCCGTAACAGTAACAGACTAATTGGATCGATTGATTCACGTCGACCGAAATTAGCTCACGTGCGACTACAAATACGATTGAATGTGCGCCAACATTCCTGATATATTGTTGTTGTGAAATCTCGTATTGGGTGAGACGGTGGTTCTTTATACCACAGTCTCTTTAAGTGACGTAGCAGTAGAGCTCGATGTCAAGTTCATCCAGGGAAGTACTGCTACCTTACCTATTTCTGCCGCCAAGCCAGATAATAAAAAAGTAACGAGAAAGATAACTCTTCGCGCCTCTCTAGTTTTAAATCTTCCACCGCGCCCCGTATATCGGATGGTCACATTGACGGAACGGCAACAAGGCTGTCAGCGAGCAGTTTGATAAGGACGATTTTGATGTTTAAATTTCTCATTTTGAATATAATGCGATTATTTAGAGATTTTGTTTTATTAAAAGAAAATATTTAGTGTATGTAATTTATGGTAATGTTATTCATTTACGTTAAGGCCTTTATTTATTATTTAACTTAACTGGTGTAATTTACTGTTGTTTTATTTTAATTATTTCTCCATAAATATACAATTTATACTTATTCTTAAGATCTTGCCAACCTGGGCATCAAATTGTTGGGAAAACAACGCTCTTTTTAACCGACTTCAAAAAAGGAGGAGGTTCTCAATTCGTCTGTATGTTCTTTTTTTTTGTATATATGTTACGCGATAACGCCGGTATTTGTGAACAGATTTTCATGATTCTTTTTTTGTTGGAAAGGGGGTACTTCCATAGTGGTCCCATTTCATTATGAAGAAAATCATCCACCTCGAAGGGTGGCTGTTCACGCATGAGGATTCATTTTTATAAATAGCGCCTAACTTTAATTTAGGAGCAATTATTTTAATGGTTGATTTTGTTATTTCTCCAATTCAAGGCGTTTTTCTCTAAATATACTTTGAGTAGTGAGAACCGATTTTTATTATCTCCAGTGTCAAGTCCTGTATAGTGGCGAACTAGGGGATATTTCAATAAAACTTAGGAAATAGACGTAATTCCATTTACTTTTGAGGTCGGTTTTTTTAGTACTCTGTACTGAGATTATCAATTACATATATGTATATCTATTCTAGTTAATTATTCATTAATTATGTTACATCAAACAATAGCTAATTCTATAAACTAAAACTGTACTAAATAATACTATCTCTATTCATAATATTAATATACACTATAACATTTCATCATTTAGCAATATATTTTTTAATTCCTTTTTAAAACTATTTTACTAACTCTGTTACTCTCCCTGAGCCAGTTTTTTTTTTTTTTATATTTTTGGTATTACATGTTTATCAGTTTTTCCCATAATTATTGTTAACTTTACATTTATTTAACTCTTTTTATGCTATACCTGTTACAGACCTATATTTATTATATTAGTATACGTAATGATCATATTATTTGCAATACATTCATTTGCTTGCTACTTTTTTTAATATTATTTACATATACAATACATTTTGTTTGCTCTTATAAAGTCACTGTACAGGTTAAACAAGAAAATAAATAGTTACAGCGAGTGATCGATAACCCTACTACTTCATACACACATTAGCGTGTGTGCATACAGCGACTTGCTATTCGTAGTAATAGTATGTAAACAAGTTTTTACCTTTATATGGAGCGTTCGGGGTGTGGCCAAGCAGTAATGTCAGCATTACTGTAATCCAGTTTTGAAGAGTAAGTAAGGGTGCTGGTGAAATTACAGGTACATGGGACTCGACAACTTATGTCTCAGGGCGCAGTGGCATTGCCTCTCATATCTTTGCGATTTAAAGCTCTGAGTGGCACTGCAACTAATATGAACCGGCGTATAGTTTAACCACCAGGCTCACATCATTCTCAGGAGGATCAATTTGAGAAATGAATTTTTCTAAATTGTTTCTGGTCTAGGCGTTTCGGGACTACCTGGAACACCTAGACCAGACCAATTCCGTGTCTCTGGTACTCATAGCACAGGGAATTCCCTAGTTTGAGACCAATTGCTGTAGTCGTCTTGCACATTATATAAATAGCAAAACTTAAAGAATTTCACTAAATCCAAAAATTTCCCGGAGCTAAATAGTATTTCTGAAATTGAAAATTTTCAAACCGATCACATAAAATCGTTCTTCAGTTTCGAGAACTAAATTCGAGAGTAACACCTAATCTTATTAAGCGAATTGAAGCTTACAGCGAGTCAAAACTGGTTTGATCTATCGTAAAAGCAATCCCCGAAATCTGAACTTGAACATTTTGTGTTAGGGATAAGTTGGGTTTGGTTCAACTAAATTTGATAGGTAAACTTTAACTTTATAATAGGATTTTCCAGGCACTTCGGAACGTCAAAGAGGTTCTTCCAGTTTCTGCAAAGTTCTTGCGCAACATTTAAGAAATAGACGAAAATAATTTACTTTTGTACTTACTCAGAAATCAAGAGGGACAAAAATAACATTGAAAATCTAATGACCGAAAGATGGTTTCTTGAATTTTTCTTTTTACTATACCAAATGATGGGACGAACAAGTTGTGGGACCGGACTGGGGAAAACAGTTGCAATGCCAATCACGAGTTTTAAATCGCAAACTCTGAGGGACACTGCCACTGCACCCGTCTACCTGAGACATAAGTTGACAAGTCCCACGTGCTTGTAATATCACCAGCACCCGTACCCTTCAAACCCGGAATGCAGTAATGCTTGGCGGCAGATATGGGTAAGGTAGCAGTACTATCCTGGACAAACTCTTTCACAAGCAGATCTACTGCTACTAAGTTATTACTTAGAATAATATTATTATATTACACGCATATTTGTATTGAAACATTATTAATAACACGACAATAAAGATCTTTGAAAAATAATTATGAAGACATTACCATTTTATACTGGCGGCCCAGTACATTACCGAAAATGTAATTTATGTACAGAATAATAGTAATTGTTTACGAAACATAGTAAAAAACATAACATTAATACGTACAATAAAAACAAAACCGGCTGTTTCTGACAGTCGTCTTCACAAAGCCACCAATTCCTTTAAGAGGCAATGTTTATGCTCCTATAATATGTTTCCGTTCCATATTCAAAATTAACGAGGTTTAAAATTAATTTTAATATCAATGAATTTCGCGGACTTGGATGGCTAAATTCATAATGTTGACTCATTTAGCTCTCTCTGGTTGCCTTGTTGGAAATGATAAATATAAACAAAATGTTTATTTACGAAAAGCTATAAATAAGAAAGCGAAAGAATGAGTAAGAATCTCTACAGATCATTCTTTCGCATTACGAATTAGTAGTAAAGTTTATATCAACGTGACTATTTCATTTGTTATTTACTTACTTACCCATGGAATCAAATTTATTTGAATTTGAATAGGGGCAGTGTGTTTCCAAGCGCTTTTTTCATGAAAGCGAGTGATGGGACGAACTAGTCGTGTGCCTGGTGGTGAGCGACACGCTTGTCCATAACAGTTGCACTGCTACGTAGAGTATTATCCTTTTAAATAATACTACCCGAATAAAGTATTGAATATATGATTAAAGAAAAAACTTTCAACATATCAAGTTTTGAGGTATTCATAATGGAAATGAAATTACTTTTTTCCCGATTATACAAAGGCATATATGTATTTTAAATAATTAATACAAACAGACGTTACTTACTGTGCCGAAGTCCACGTTAATAAAAATGGTAGTAAATTAATTTGCAAACCCAGTGAAGTTTGTGCAAAATAGGTGCGCTTCTGTTGGCTATTTTAATCATGTTGTTAATTTTAACACCCAATATTATTAATAAAATTAATAAAACAAGAGCAACTCTACCATAAATGAACACGATATGTTTTCGCTCTCTACGATGTGTCCTCAGAAGTTGGAGAAAAATTTCTTCAGGAAAAAGAATTTTTGCACAATTTAATCTTCACTGGGTTCGCAGAGTGCGAAATTATTTACATGCATTTTTATTGGCGTGTATTTGTTTTCTTTTTTCAAACAAACCAAGAGTCGTAACCTTGTCGTAACCTGTAAAGAGCACGAAACGTAGATTTGTTTGAAAAACAAACATACGTGATTTTAGATCCAGAAATAATAGGTTCCTTCCAAGTGTTATCAGTATACCCTAAAGCGTCAGACAATCTCAAGCACGTATAGGAGATACAAACTTCGTCTTTGCAGTACATTATTTTTTCTTAGATAATCCTCAATTAGGAAGTTTCTTAATTAATCTTTGCCTCTTAATTCGACGCCCAGTTTCAAGATCGTGAGTACAACTTGCCCTTTTCTGTTTCTTATCTCGAAACGTGATGGGGTTTATTTTTGGACGTTCTGCTTACGTACTTTCCTTTTAAAACTTTTTCCTTTTCGAGGCTTTCTTTGGATTAGACATGCTTTACTGTGTTACTATTTTAGAAGGTTGATGTTTCTTCGAATTTAGTTCTTGCT
>NW_020653337.1:4880759-4895439 GCF_003589595.1 Hyposmocoma kahamanoa
TTAATTACCGATGAAATGTGATTCCGTTTGTTTTGTAACTAGATGTTTAGCTGTTTCTCCCACACCACCGAATACAACAGCATGGCATTGTTAGAGATATTATCTTTATTACAATAAATATAGAATATTTTTTGGAATATACGGAGACGTACACACAGGTCAGTAGTTGGCCTGTCTATATTTCAGTGCAAACGAGAGTTGATATTTATAAGAGCTGTATCGCTAATGTGTTACCAGGAATAAATGGCCATTATTTCGTCTCTATTTCTAGTTATATATTCGATGGCTCGTAGTTACAACTGGATGAACAATATCATTCCAGTGCAGAAGACATTTACTAAAGTTATGGCTTCGGTATCGTAACGATCTTAAATGGAAAGGTCTACATAGGTTTGGTAGGTTATTGTATTCAATGAGCCAACTGAGAATTTGTTCCTTATATGATGTGTATTTTAGGGACTTAACCATTCGGTATTTTATCGGAACCACGGTGTTTGGTTAGATTTATGTGTTTTATATCCGATTTTTTATTCAAGTCATCGAGTATATAACCAGAAATAGAGACGAAATAACGGCCATATATTCCTGGTAACACATTAGCGATATAGCTCTTATAAATATCAACTCTCGTTTGTACTGAAACATAGACAGGCCAACTACTGTGTGTACGTCTCCGTATATTCCAAAAAATATTCTGTATTTATTGTAATAAAGATAATATCTCTAATGCCGTGCTGTTCTATTCCGTGGTGTGGGAAAAACAGCAAAATATCTAATTACAAAACAAACAGAATCACATTTCATCGGTAATTAAACATTAAATATGTAATTTTGCAATTTTCGTCCACTATGGCAAAGCTCAAGTTAACTGGTCGATCTGAAGTGAAACAATTGACGACACCCGTCAATTGTTCCAAACTCGGGCTAGCCAATCGGAGCGCAGTTGTCACAGCAATGATATGGCAGAATAGTTTTCAAACAAATTAAATGACATTTCGTCTCTATTTCTAGTTATATATAGTCGATGATTAAAGTAGACAAATACCACGTATCGCTAGTTGCTACGAACCTGGCGTATTTTATTTAATTCACGTTAGTAGTACCTCATTAAACTTGGCTACCGATTGGCGACGTCGCCAATTTGGAAGCGTAGCCACTACCGACGCTCCGCTATGTGTAGTGTGGTGACTGGCGTGCTGGCGACGTAGCCAACAAAATGTACGCGTGTAAACCGCGCTTCCCTCAGTTCAGTCGCCAGACAGTCGCCGTCGACTTCACATTTTAAATTGGAGAAAATATGGCTTTCGATACAGAAAGATTCATCATGGAGATAGAAAACCGGCCGTGCTTATGGAATAGTGCGTTAAAAGAATATTCCAACCGCAATTTACATAATAAATAAGAGCTATTCCTTCCACGTCCATACCTGACGACGCAAGCGCATGACTGGTTAGGCACTCGACCCACGTGTCTTGGTTACTATTAGGCTACTCTGTATGGCGACTGTCGGTTACCTGCTGCTGGCGACGTCACCGTGGCGGCCCGGTGAGGCATGGCTCTTAATGTTAACGAAAACACCCTACCAATAACAATAAACTATTTAACCGACTTCAAGAAAGGACGAGGCTCTCAATATGACTGTATGTTTTTTGTTTTTTTTTTGTATGTATGTTACGCGATAACTCCGGTATTTGTGCACCGATTTTCATGATTCTTTCTTTGTTGGAAAGGGGGTACTTTCATAGTGGTCCCATTTCATTTTGAAGAAAATCATCCACTTCTAAGGGTGGCTGTTCACACATGAGGATTCATTTTTATAAATAGCGTCTAAATTTTATTATTTTAATGGTTGATTCTGCTATTTCTCCAATTCAAGGCGTTTTTCTCTCCATATAATTTGAGTAGTGAGAACCGATTTTTATTATCTCCAGTGTCAAGTCCTGTATAGTGGCGAATTGAAGGATATTTCAATAAAACTTAGCATATAGACGTAATTTCACGTACTTTTGAGGTCGGTTTTTTAGTACTCTGTCAGTACAGAGAGATTATTTATATTTCAATACGAAGACGAAATCGTTTTGAAACTGCATTTTTTCTATATTATTTTACAACAATGGGATGATCCCTGTTCACCGTCATTTATATCAAGTTTCATTTCCATCTATTTACTTTCAAGAAAGGGTGCCGATGAACACCATGATACGAAGGTAATTCTGACGAATGGGCAATAAGGGATAATGGGGGATGAACCGTGTATATGATGTCGTAAGTACTACTGAAACGAATATATGAAAGAGACGGTTTATTGTAAGTGAAATAAAACCACAATTTTTTGAACTACATGAATACTATCATCGTATTGTCAATCCATTACGCTGAGTTTCCTTTAAGGCTTAATTTATATTACTGCGGAAGGGAATGTAAGGGATTTTTTGTAACGAAATGGTAATTTACAAGCTTACCACTTACACGAGACGGTTTCCGAGATCTGTTCTATTTATGATAAAGTACATTTAGCAATTGTATCTGAATACCAAGATAAAAATTTAATCTTTGGAGAAGGGAAAACGACTATCAAGACTAAAAATATTGCCTAGCAATCGTACATTTAAAATTTCAAATTGTAACAATGTTTATGGTACGAGAATATGGTCATTTGTATTTCCAGATATGTTAAACAGGGTACCACAGAGACATAAAGATTAGAATCAACAAATAAAAGGATCTGTACCAGATTGATTAGACGATATTTGGTTAGGAAGTAATAGTATATTGAAGAGCTGTATAAGTAAATACAAGATTTTGGAATAAGCTGGGGTTGGAATATACCAAGGTGCATGATTTTAGAATATAAAAATTTTAGAATTAGTAGTGTGAAATAACTTATGTAATCTTTCGAAATAAATAGTTTAAAATTTTATTTTATTTTTTGTAACGTGTTTGCACTCGATTGGATTCGGTCCGAGGGCATTGGTGTAGCTAAAACCCGGCTTAAGAGACTTTATACATTTACGTAGGGCCGTGAAACTTTATATAGGTTCCATCATGGTCCCCACCACTGTCACAAATGTATGTAAACTTAGAACTTAAAGTCATGGTCATACCGCCTCGGGGATTCAAACCATCGACATTTATAATGCTTTGTCCCGTTGAAATTGTATTGAATAATCGAATTCGAGATGTATGTCTGCGGCGAGATGGGTTGATAAGTAATATTTATTTATTATTTAATAGGTTCATCAACAGTTGTGAGTTCAATTTGCATTGTTATTAGTATTATGCCAAGATGCACAACTAGTGACAGATGAAACACGCAGTTTGGTCTAAATATTCAAGTGCTATGAAATCGAATACAATTACAAAAGAAACAGAAAACAATATCGATAATTGATAGATAAAAAACATGAAAATCAATAAAAATACTTATAGATAAGATGCTAATTATTGCTCTATGGAGACCGGTTACCGAGTCCGAGAACAGATTTTTTCAGCAGCAGTACTCCTTGTGAAAGAGTTCGTCCAGGGAAGTATTGCTACTTTAACTATTTCTGCCGCCAAGCAGTTATGTCAGCATTACTGTGTTCCAGTTTTGAAGGGTAACGGGTGCTGGTGACATTACAGGCACATGGGACTTGTCAATGTATATCTCAGGGTGACAGGCGCAGTGGCAGCGCCTCTCAGATCTTTGCGATTTAAAGCTCCGAGTGCACTGCAACTGTTCGTCCCGTCACTAGATATTATAAAAAAATCCACTGTGGCACTGTGCTCTTTGTGCAATCTATACAGACGGTAGACTGGTGAGTTCAGACCTATAATATCGTCAAGCGGATCGTAAATAGTTCAGACTAAGCACACTGCATCCAATTCGTATTATTTCCGAATCAGAGACTATGCAAATCAAGAAAACTCCGACCCACTTCGGATGTCCCTTGCGCACTAAGTCCGATTTTTTATCAGAGAAAACAGGAACATCGCATTTTTTTATCGCCATTTCTCGGATTCGGAACAGGGGGGCAACTCTCGATCTCCGTCCGACATCCGTCCGAAACAATTACTGTCAAATAAGTAATATTCGACAAAATTAAAAGACAAGTATCCAGTATGAAGCTTCATTCGCATCACGCGTCTTTTCATTTGGTCAAGTATTGCTTATTTGGGAGTAATTGTTTCGGACGGATGTCGGACGGAGATCGAGAGTAGACCCCCTGATACGAATCGGACGTAGTGCGCGAACATCATCGTCATGGTGGATAGCACAAACTACGGGAGACCTCCACCCAGCAGTGGATGACAATGTGGTCAGATTGTTTAGTAATCTGCTAGGCGCTACTCGAAATACTCACAACAGGAGCAATTCAGAAAAGTTATTTTCCAAAGGTCCTACGGGGAATTGAACCAGAGACCTCCCTACTTATTGCCCATAGTGCAAACCGTTCAGCCCCCGAGTATGAAACAGATGAATATTTTTTTAATTGAGGCATTAAACTATATAAGTAAGAAATAATATTTTATTAGGAAATAAATAGAATATATTTTATTACCTTCCTGACATGGAAAGCCGTCTAATGCACCCTAGCTTCTGAATTTTATTTTCATAATAAATTAAGAGTGGTTACACTGCACTGAATGTCAAAATCTATAAATGTTTTCATAGTATAATCATAAACACACACCCATACACATCTCTCTCTGAAATGTAACCGCAATTAAAACTAGTAACATCAGCATCCACTAACAATGCAAATCGAGAACAATAAATTCTATAGACAAAAGTAGTCGATCGTCACAATAGTCTAAATGCGTGCACGCACATAGCGGTCCAGACTTCCTGGGGATATTTCGGGACATTCTCGATGTCTCTTGGGTAAACAGATGGAGTAAATTACAATCATTTGAGAGACAACTGGTGTTGCTGTTATAAATAAATGAAAGCACAAATGTTTTCACAAATTTAACTGTAAAGGTTGACTTCGAATGAATTATTGTTTGTAAATCTTCTCACAGTTAAATGTGCTGCGCTCGTAACATATAAGGATCAATTTATATTGCGACGGCACGGTTGTAACGATATTGTGCATAGTATAATGAACTTTATGGTCAATACTGTAGAATACAAACTAGATATGAGCCAAAATCTTCCGCGGAATTCTCGCGTTATTCGAGAATTCTCGCGCATTCCGTGGACGAGTACATTATAGATGTACATTACACAATCGACCTTAAAGTTAAATTATGCAATGTACAATATCGTTTAAAAAATTTCGCTTCTATTCCGTTCCACTGAAATATAAATTGATTTCTATCTCACCTGATGGAAAGTGATGGTGAGGTCGACGGTGTAGCATGCAGACCTAAACAATGCCTATTCACTCTCACCTTGAAAAGGTCCAAGTTATAACGTTCGGGGAACAAGTCCGCAGGCAGGGAATTCCACTCTCTAGCCGCTTGCCATATAAATGTGGAAGCGAAATGCTTCGTGCGAATCCTGAGAATATCCACGACATAGGGGTGGAACACATTGAACAAGGTAATTGAAATGTATGATAATTTGAAGCGTGATAACTTTTTAAATTTTTTAATGAATGTCACGATGTTTGAAAACTCCGCGTAATAACTTCTCATGAAGTGATGGCAATTGTAGTGTTATCGCCTATTCATAGCGGTTATAGTGACACTCAGAGCTTTGAATCGCAAAGATGTGAGTTGACAAGTCCCACCTTCAAAACCGGAACGCAATAATGTTCACATTACTGCTTGGCGGCAGAAATAGGTAAATAGGCAGTACTTATCTGGATGAACTCTTTCACAAGGAGCTTACTACTACTAATACTTTGAGCTATGTCGGTTATTCCGGTTCTTTTGCGGATATCCTCATTTCTGATTCGATCTCGCAATAAAACACTGAGTGTAGCCCTTTCCTTATTGCACTTTTAATTATTTTGTTAATAACACACCCTCGAAGAGCATGCTAAGGGCACGTTTATTCGCCACAACTATCGCGCGGCCATCGCGCAGCGATCGCGTGTGTCTAACATCATTCAGCCATACGGCGCCTACTGCTGGGCATAGGCCTCCCCCAACGATCTCCACGACGATCGGTCCTACGCTGCCCGCAACCATCGGCTTCCCGCGACCTTTACCAGATCGTCGGTTCACTAGGTGGGGGACCCACCCACTGCGTGGTGCGCACAGACGCGCGGTCGCCATTGAAGAACTTTCCGGTCCAACGGCCATGGGTTCTCTTGGCAACACACACTGGTCAAAGACTTTCGTCTTAAGTCACTGAGGTAATTTGGACGCAAAGATTTTTTGTAGTTTCCTGAACGCTGCCCATCCGAGCTGGATTCGACGAGAGATCTCTTTCTCAAAGTTGGACTTACCTAACTGGACTATCTCCCCCAAGTATACGTAATGGTCAACTTCGAGTATAATGCTCCCAATTTTAACTGGAGCGGCTACAACATGGACATTCGACATGATCTTCGTCTTGTCCATGTTCATCTTAAGACCCAGTCTTTGGGAAATACCACTGAGATCTTCGAGCATTGTGTTCAGGTCTCCCAAGGTCTCAGCCACAAGAACTATATCATCGGCAAATTGAAGGTGTGTTGAGATACTCGCCATTGTTGTTGATGCCAAGTCCTTTCCAGACCAGAAGCTTGAAAATATCCTCCATCGCAGAAGTGAACAGTTTTAGAGATGTCACATCTCCCTGTCTCATGCCTCGTTGCAGTTGGATAGGATTAGAGCTTTGATCGTAATCGTGTAATTGGACTGACATAGTGGCGTTTTGTATGTACCTTAGCACTTTGATGTACCTATAGTCTACTTGGCACTTTTGGAGACACTGCAGCACCGCCCAGGTCTCGATCAAATTACAGGCCTTCTTATAGTCCACAAACGCTAAACAAAGTGGCTGGTTATACTCCTCCGTCTTCTGTATAACTTGCCTCAGCGTATGGATGTGGTCTTTGATATTAAAATCCTTTCGGAAACCGGCTTGTTCGGGAGGTTGGAAGTCGTCAAACCTGCGAGCGCGACGATTCGTGATAACTCTCGAAAACTCACTAACAAAATAGAAACTCTCTATCTCCCTCAGGATTTCTGGCTTAGATGAAATGATGCTACCGTCATCAGTTTTCAGCTTCGTCAGTTGTCTTTGTTCAATATAAATTTGTAGATTTCTTGCGAACCTAGACGCCTTTGTTTCGCTCAACGACCTCTTTAATATGCTCTGTATTAAATTGGCGTATGTCGCTAGTCAAAGACTTCGATATCTGCCTATTTAGCCGCCCGTAGTGACTTGCATCCTCTGAGTTCTGTAGCCTCATTTCATGTCTCTGTTCCATGAGTCGGAGTGTTCTGTCGGAGAATTTCTTCATTCTGGTATGGTGGTTTTGAAAAACTTTGACCCAACCGTACGGACAGTATCCACCACCATGTTGTTCAGATCATCCATATCTATGCTGTTTTCGCGGGCTTCAAAGCGGTTTTGAAGTTCGAGTTGAAAACTCTTGGAGTTTTGGAGTTGTGCAGGTATTGGTCGTAGCGTACACTTTATCAATCGAGATCTTTCAAGCTTGATATTGATATTCAATGTGGCTCGTACCAACCGGTGATCACTTCCTGTTTTAACGGTGTTAATCACAGAGACATCATTGAATATATGCTTTTTCGTCAACATGATAAAGTCAATCTCATTTTTTACTTTACCGTCCGGACTCATCCAGGTTCATTTTCGAGTTCGAGATTTCCTGAAAAAGGTATTCATCACAGAGAGGTTCTCCTTTTCCATGAAATCAACCAACATCCGGACTCTGGCGTTCCGTTGTCCAAGTCCAAATTGCCCACTCTCGTCCACTCGCGTCTAACAGTTATTGCAAAATAAGCTCTATTTATTTATTTATAACTTAAATGAGTTTCCTCGACGCGCGGGCGAGACTGGCTTGGCTTAGGTTTACGCGGCGACCGCGCGGTTGTATTATTCCGAGGAATTTAAATGTTGTTACCTAATAAATAGAATTTAGATTCGCCACTAATTTACGTGAAAGCGTGGTAACTGACCACGCGACCACTTTCGCGTTATGTAACTGGGCGCTAATAGCCCCTCACTAGAAAAACCCTGTATCGCGGGTGCCATGGACACACATAGACAACAACAAATTTCGACAGAAATAAAAGTAAGTCATTGCAAATATTTCTCCCGGCCCAGGCATCGAACTCGTGGCAGACTAGCACGGTAACCGGTCGGCGATAGAGGCAGTTAAATTTTTGACTGAAAAGTTGCTCACCGTTGTGCCATACGTAAGTCATAATACAAACTATTACAGAATAAAATAAATATAATTTAATTTTTATTCAATCATAATTTATTTTATTGACAAGTTATAAACGAGACTATAAATTTTATAAACAATGAGCCAAGTACACGTCATCAGGGTAATCGGTATTAAAAGATATTGCAATTAATTTCACAAACGATTACAATAAGAATGCAGAGAAACAGGTGGCCTGGTATTATGCTAATTATCTCGTATATTTGTCTCGTTAAGGTTATTGTCTGATATAAAGTTTATTGTAAATCGTTAAAGAAAATCCAGACGATTAGTTAAAACATTAACTGAAATAGTTTAATGTTCTAACTAATACATAATAAATTAAAATGAGTATGCACGGTGTTAGTTAGGTGGCTGTAAAATTTTGTACGAATTGTTGGTATTGAGCATAGACTAGAAACTAGACTATCCGATTATAAAAGAAACAAAATCTTTAAAAAAAAAATGTTTCACTGAACTTATAAAAACCCATCACCCCATTTATAAGTAGCAGCAGAGTCCTTGTGAAAGAGTTTGCCCAGGGAAGTACTGCCACCATATCTATTTATGTCGCCAAGCAGTAATGTCAGCATTAATTTGTTCAGGTTGTGAAGGGTAAGGGTGCTGGTGAAATTACAGGCACTTGGCAACTTATGTCTCAGAGTGACGGGCGCAGAGTCAGTGCCACTCAGACCTTTGCGATTTAAAGCTCTGAGTGGCACTGTAACTGTTATGGACAGGCGTGTAGCTTATCATCAGGCGCACGACTTGCTTGTCATATCACTTGATATCATAAAAAAATTTCAAAAAATATACGAGACTCGTCTCAGGCGAGACATGCGGGTTGGGGACTTCACACGTTTTCCAAAGGTTCTGTACCTTCTTCGACGTGCAAGTTTCATCACGATGTTTTCCTTCAACGAAAAGCTAATGTTGAATTTCAAATGAACCTAAACAAAAAATATTTCCATTTTTTTTCATAACATCTTGTATACTACAAAAACAAATTTTATAATTTAATTATAAAGAAAAACACCTGCCCCCGTAGCATGCCTACTCATGATAGTCCCGACGCGCGCGATAAAATTCAAATAAGCGAGCGCTTATTCCGATTTTATCGCGCGCGTCGCGACTGTCATGCGTAGCGTCATGCTACGGAGGCAGAGAAGAGGGACCTGAAGACTTACGAGTCGACAGAACCCCAAATGGCTTTATAGGTTCCGCATAACAGTGAAAGTGTTGAATAAATCACTTTGGTAAACATATGTAGTAACATTGAGGATACACACTGAATACTATACGGTGTGAAAACACGATTCCTAAACAACAACACAAACTCACTTCGAAATTTTACAAGAAAATCTCTGCATTCAATAGGTACTTTACATATGTATACTAATGATTTTTTTTTAATATAAACTGTTAAATATACATTTTTCAAGTGAATTTCATATAAATTCTGAATTAAAGCCAGTGGCCCTCGAGCGGGCAATAGGACCGATTCATTATGGGACAACTTTGAATTCGAGCTAAGGTAGTATCGATTCCCGACCCGACACGCGCCCGACCCGCACCCGCTTCCAGTGTTTTTCACGCTGAAACGTTCTGATATATGTGGTCAGTGGCTTAAGTGAACGTTGTTATCAAAATTTAACCTTTTCTTAACGTATTTGTTATAAATTATTATAATATTATACGTATAAAACAAAACGCACAAATCTTACAGCATATTTAAACCAAAAAGTCAACAGTATAATCGATAGCGCTATAATTTGACTAGCGATTCTGCGATGCAGACAGAGATTGCTAGTGTTTGCAGAACAAAGTGTATTATAATTAGATCTTGGCAGAACGCACTGCCCGGATTCAATTTATTATCGAACTAGCGCTTGAATATATGAATTATAGTGCATGCACTGTTAACATATTCAATGTCTTACTAAAATGTTCGAGAATTAAATTAAACAGTCTCGAAATATTCTTGTCCTGTATTTCGTAATTACGATACTTCCAATGAACCCGTCAACATTATTTTCAGAACATTTTCTGTTATTTTTGTAGTCATATTTAATTACTAATATTATCCCTTCCAGGAATTTGAACAAATTCGAAACAAGAAACGAATTTTGTGAAAAAAAGTACCTAAAAACAAAATAAAAACAGGACAGGTCCAAAAATTAGGATGGCGTAATGTTCATTGGAGGTATCGATTTTGGTGTCCACGGATCACTATAGCTCACGAGGAATTTCTTGGATAAATAATTTTTGAAGCTACCGCAGCCCAGTGGGATCTCTCACTCAATATCTACCTTTACTTTTACGTTTATACTTTGACGACCTCCGTGGTCGTATGGTTTACACACTGGTTTTCATGGTTTCGTCATCTCTGAGGGGTTCGATCCCCGGCCGTGGCAATGCAGAAAAATTTACTTTTCTATATTGTCTCGGGTGTATGTGGTACCGTCGTTGTTTCCGATTTCTATAACACACACACAACGCTTTAGGTTACTTACTTTGGAATCAGAGCAACGTAAATGTTGTCGAATATTTTTAAACCTAATTTCACTAAAGTAAATCTTTTTATTATTATTATTATTCATTGCACAGGGAAAAGTACAAATTAATTTTATTAAAAATTAAAAATAAAATAATGCACGACAAAGAAACTACGATAACGGGCTTACGTGCACAAAAAACAAAATTCAATATTAATAACATTAATGTGGGAACGGAACGCAGCGAGAGTGAAAGAGAGGGAACTGAGCGAGTGACGATTGGACGTGCGAGGGAGATAGAGAATGAAGAGAGAGAGAAGGGTGAACGACCGAGGACGAAAAAGGTGAAAAGACGTGTGCTAAGTTTAAGAAGAAGAAAATTGCCAAATTATAGTTGTTTCTTTCAGAAAGTGAGTTTTACTGCACTGTTTGACCCCACATTTTTGGGGGCTCGTCCGGGATCAACGGTGTTAGTAAATTCGAAAGCTATCAGTACAAAGTACGAAGACGGTAGACCATTACGCACGTGGCGGCGGTGTGTTTGGCAAAAAGACGGATTATTCTGTAGATTCTTTAAGACGAAAGCTAAAGACGTACGGATCTGCAAGTATATTATTGAAAGATGAGTAAAGACGCAAAAGACGGACGAAAAAGCCGAGAATACGACTATGACTATTATAAACTAGATAAATACATAATTCCATAATATATTACATATAAAATAGATGGAACAGTAGACAATCTTTTTTACAATTGCCAGATCAGGCGTTTCTATGCAAAGAAATATCTAATAAATGCTAATCCATCCGTGCTTCCTTTCTCAAAATTCAGTCGTTTAAAGACTTATTATAATGTACCGATGTGAAGTGATGGTTACGCCTTCATCAACTTATTAAGCATCTCCCAGCAAGACACGAGTCTGCTCTAAGTAAAGGGTTTTAGTCCATAGACGATTACCTAAACAATGACCAAAAAACGATGACCTAAAAACCTGCATAGACGTGTTTGTATATCGTTAATCTATATTTTTCTAGTTGTTTCTTCGTTCTAGATACTTTCCTTTCTTCTCTTATATACCTCTATATTACATGTCAAATAAAGTAAGTTTGAATCAGAATTTTTCAAGTTGGTACATACCTGAATACGTGTATAGCTTTATTAATTGTTAACGATGTGAAAAATATCACATTTATTTTATTAGTCCATATCTATAATTATGTGATAAGCAAATCAGAAGTAACACTTGGTGACTGTTTCGACTCCTCTGACGCAATTAGCGAGGATTATTGGACGGGAAAAACATAAAAATCATTAGGATCCTAATATTGATCCTTCGACTTCTTAAGAAAAAAAGAGCCGTTTAGATTTACGTCAATGTAATAAGAGCGATAAAGACGTTCCGCGTTTTAATTCCGCTCACCGTTTCCGTCTAGACGCTTTTTCTGACCGACTTAATGCGATTCGCTTACCATAAATTCGGTGAATCTCTGAGAAGAAGCAAGAAAACCAAGACAGGAAGATTAAATGGAATTTAATTGACGAAGCAAACTAAATAGATGGTCTATTTAGACAAGCTTTGCGTTACAATTGAGCATATCCTCGAATTATTCTTCGACTTTACCACCGTCTGAAAACTTAATACAAATTTCATCAGCAAATTCAAAATATTGTTATGCAAAAACCGCTATAGGATGATCTCTAAGGTACGTTAACTTTGTTTGTATTTCCGAAACAGGACTGTCTTTGCGTATTAAAGGATAAATCCAAGAAATGGGCAACAGGGTTCGCTTTTGTATTAGTTACATTGGAGCGATTGTGTATTACATGAAATAAAAAGGTAGATTCTAGGCCGATTCTTTATTAGATCAGTCCGATCAAATTATTCACAAACAAAAAATCGATGCTACGGTCTGTAAGTCGAAGTCCGTCTGTTCGTCAGCCGGCCAGCTATACAATAGCAAGCCACAATACAAGAAATAAGGATTTCCGTTGTTTATAGAAGATACACCACTTTTTTTACACGAAAATGGTGTATTTTCTATAAACAAAAGAATTCATGTATTTCAGATATTTTAGGGGGTCATTTTACTAAGTGAACATGAATAAGTTGGTAAGGGCAAATCAAGGTGAATTGACCACGACCAAATTGAGGACGTCCTAAAGACAGGACAGGTCAAGAGCACTCTTATAAAAGCAATGATGAGGCGGAATATGTGTCAGGATAGTAATAAGGGAAAGGTTGTGGTCTTTGTCTACTCTTACAAGATAAGAACGTCGAGTATATATTTTACTTATTAATAGAAATAACTTTTATTATGAGGAGCATAATATCAGTTGTTCTATTGCGGCACATCTATAGTTTCTCGGCCAAAATGCCCAATTTTCTTTTGTGATTTGATGGGGTAATAAAAGTTGTTCGCATTGATGAGTACTATTATCCCCTACAATATTGTGACACAAAAACAAATGCCATTTTGTACTGGTGAGTAGTTCTGTAGTCCCGTCTCGTTCTTATATCTCACAAATTTGGGTTGGTGAATTCAATGAGATTTTTATACAACGACGCCACGATGATAAGAAATAACGTTTGCCCCACATCCATTGCCAGCGTCAATCCGCCTACAAACAGCGATGATGAAGGCATATCTTTATTTTTTCGAAAACTTTACGTCCGGTGCAGAACATAAGTGGGTAAGGCGGAATGTAAATGAGTCAAATATTAAAAACCCAGATTTCTTCACACAGCGACTGGACTTTTTAAGCCGTATTATCTCAAGTTACGTCTTAAACAGCTTTGTATTGTTCGACTGCTCCCGCTTCGCAAGTCATAAATCCTGTCTAAATATATCTCGTGATCTCACTTTTGTAATGAAATAAACCGATTATTCATAGCTCATGCGGTGCATACACTGCAGACGTTCTCTGAAGGCGTTTGAATTCGTAATGGGAATTCGTTCACGTCTCCTCACAAAAATGTGGCTCTTATGGGAAACTTGATTCTCCGCCGCGTCGCTTCCTATGATGCCCAAGAGATGACACAATATAAACCCTCGGCACAATGGGATACACCGAACACGTAAAAGTATTATGACGGTCTCGGCTTTCACGTGTGAGTAAACAAGGAGGAATACTTGAGACGAAATTTGATACAAGACAACGTTCACGTGGTAACCACTGATGGTACTTGAAATCATAATTTGTATTAAATTCCATTGCGTATGATATAAGTTTCGAGATTATTGATGTAAATTGTGTTAACGTAATGAGTACGAGATATGCTCTTTGCAGCCCGCAAAATATTGTGTAGTTTGATTTTCATCCAAATCAATAGTGCAGACGTGTTGATGTAATTATTAATATACTGAAATCGTTACTTTGGGTGACGATGTTTCGAAAGTCCAAAAAAAAGTGTAAATTGGGCGGTTTTGTACGTAAAACTTGCCAAAATTTTTGAAGCGGTTTCATTTTGAATTATAGTCATGGACATATTAAAACGCTAAAAAAGGAACGACGTTCATATGAATTTACTACCAGAAAGTGAAATCGAAATCAAAAGACGATTTTATTCTTTTTTCAAATTAAACGTTATGGCATATGCGGGCAGTGGTTCGTATGAACAGCCCCGTACGTTTCTACATTAGTTTTGACTTTAGTGACCCTCCCTATTGACCCTCAGTGTATACGAGACGGGCACTATAACTTCTAGTTCTGACCCCAAATCAGCCAGTATACAGGATTATCACAGACCATTGTCACTGACTTCATCAGGTTCTCAAGAGGCTAGTGCCTCGTATGAGCCGCTCCGGGTACAGTACAGTACAGTAGTACAGATTCATATGAACGTTTTTTTTATGATACCAAGCAACGCGA
>NW_020653337.1:4895449-4933864 GCF_003589595.1 Hyposmocoma kahamanoa
AACATGTCGTGCACCTGATGGCAAGCGACACACCAGTCGATAACAGTCGCGGTGCCACTCAGTGCTTTAAATTACAAAGATCTGAGGGACACTGCAACTGCATCGTCACCCTGAGACTACATAATTTGGCAAGTTCCATGTACCTGTAATTTCACCAGCACCCCACCTTTCAAAACCCAAACGCGGCAATTGTTATCTTAGGTCAATCTTTTTTTAGCTTCCTCTAAATAAATCCATGTGTGTATACAATTTAACGGGAATCTAAAACACTGTGATCCTTGATATTTTTATCTATATCATGGCTACGGAATGTCATGGAGTTTGATTTAATATTCAAGACAGAATCAAATATAAGCGACACAAAAGAAGTCTGATTCTATCTGCTGCCTTCTTAACGGGTACAAAGATATTTTGACCACACGTTTTGGTAATTATAGGAGAAGACAAACACGAGACGGGTAACATCGTCTTCTTGATGAGTAGCAGCAGGGCAGCATTTGAAATGTACTGCGATCACCGATCTTGCCATTTCAATCTTTATTTTATGAGTGGTTCGATGTACTATGATGGATTCGTTAGATTACTGAATGGTATAAAAATATGGGAATTAAAAGTACACATTCTATATACCTATTTGTGCGAATAAAGTTATCTGCATCGCTTCAAGCGGTATGTGTGCTCAAATCGATCATGTTTGTGAGGCAAATAGTCTGCCTGTCTGCGCCGAAAGCGCCGTATGCGCTGCATGTCTGTGCAATGAGAAATTCCGATTAGAAATGCGGAGGCATTCTGATAACGTCAGCTGTTTTGGTACCGCATTAACTATAAATATACAATGTTAAGGCCTCACGGCAACACTCTTGCAATTGAAACAATAGAGACGTGGTCCTTGAATTTAATGACGTTAGGTTGATTTTTGGCAAATGTACATACACTTTGAGTATCCTATAATAGATACTTAAGTTGGAAATTATACATACGAATATGATCAATCTGAAAATATATAAGGCCTGAATATATGAACTGTCTCCTACATTTTAATTCAGTATGACATATGAAAAGTTGTTCTCGTAAACAGAGTTTCGATCACATTGGTGCTAGGTAGCATCAGTACAGTTCTGAAACGAAAGAATGCTATAATGCCCAAATGCTAACTTCTCTGACGCAAGTTTCCTTATTTCTTTATTCCCCTCTCATAGATTTCATACAGCACCAAAAGGGCCACTTGCGTTTCGTTTCATATATCTACACTGACCCGAGATAATGCTTTAAAAAACGCTAAAACTTTGTAATTTATACCGCACTGTAAGAGAAGATTGTTTACACAGTAATCCTCTCAAGTGTTCTCGGTACAAATGTTAGTAATTTGCAATCCAGAAGTTAAGTATGCCCCGTGCGCTTCTGCTATTTGTATAAATATCAGTTATTTCAACCACATCATGAAGGTACAGTGACAAATCCCATTTTATGCGTTCCGTCTTCATTAAGGCTGTGGTGTGGTGGTGATAGACTTAAAGGGACACAAGGTACAGAATAGTTACGAAGTGATATGTAGTTTAGAGCCACCCAAGATAAATATTGATATTCTGTTACGTAGTGGTGCAAGCAGTGGTAGCCCCCGAAACCGGTTGCTAATTATTCGACTTTCCGAATACCTGTAGGTCACTAGAGGTATTCGAAACGTCGATTAATAAGCCTATATCAATGATTTTAATTCAGCAATACAACGTAGTGATGAAATCTGTGTCAAAGATGGTTCACCATCCTTGAAAAAAGTAAGTCTCCGATTTTGTCTCCCAACGGATTGGAAATGACAGAGACTACGAACCTTCGCACAGAGTACGAACTCTTTGATGCCTCCACTTTTTCATACACGCTTGTTTATTTTGTGTCCCTTAACCCCTAAAAAAATATCAAAATATTTTTTTTATGATATCAAGTGACAGCGATGGGACGAACAAAACATGCGCCATAAATTGCATATTTGTTTTTAAATAAACTAACGTTTTAGGATATTTACAAGTCTCGTCAGCCGTGACCTTGGATTTCATATTGTGAGGATTAGAATCCTCACAACAGTTGTGACTTTCCCGATTAACTTATTATATGAGACATGAAAGATGTCAGCTTTGTCTGAGTTATTTAAAACAGATATACTGCTAACTACATACAGTTTTTCAATAATGTCTAAGAAAAATATCTGAGACAAGCGATACCTAACAAAGACGTCATCCATCATCGAGACATGCGCTAAAATAATTTACCGAAAAGTCATTATTTCGACTGTTTGAATAACCACGGTAGTGACGTCAGCTATTATACTATATTTAGCTATACTAAATAGAGATATTGTAGTATTAACGAAGTAAATACGACCTGGAATAACGGAAGGGGAATCGAAATCGTAACCCCAGTTTAGGCATGATGGCGGAAGCATCAAATTACGTATCGGTTATCATCTCAACAATTCCTATAAGGTTTTTTCCATTGTATGATTTTGGAATTTGTAGCATTGAATTATTATTACTCGAACTCAATTTTTTGCAGTATCTTCCTTTAAATAAAATTTTTTTTTACAGTTTTACAATAATTAATTACTGGTAATTGTTATGTTAGTTTCAAGACACTTACTAGAGATTTTGTACGTCTATTGAACAAAATTCATCACAGGCGTGACTTTGAAATTAATATTATCAATAGCCTTACCTAGTTACCCTGTATTCTAGTTTTGCAGAGTAAGGGTTCTGGTGAAATTACAGGCATATGAGACTTGTCAGCTTATGTTTCAGCGTGATGGGCGCATTGGCAGTGCTCTTCAGTGCTTTGCGATTTGAAGCTCAGAGTAGCATAGCAACTGCTATGTAGAGGCGTATCGCTTACTACCAGGCGCACGACTTGTTTGTCCTGTCACTTGTTATCATAAAAAAAGAGAGAATCACAATTGCCTGAAGATTACCAGGTGACCTTTCCGTTTAGGTTTTGAAATCCCATAAAACATGGAAGACAGTAATGTCAAAGTAAATTCAATTTGATTTCCTATATAAAATTACGACCTGAGACGTAATTATCCAAATTACCCACAACAAAACTCGACCTATTACGCAGCTCATCAGTACGCATACCACGAATTTCGCGATCCTGGTTTACAGTCAACAAGATTATTTACCATCTAAACATGACCTGTATCGACAATAATTAGTAATCAAATCACAGATCTAGGTATTCTGGTTGCCTGTCAATAAACCCGCATTGAATTAAAACTTATTACACTTGGTTCTGATGACATCTCGGATTCAGTGCGATGAATACCATTTCACAGGCAAATACAGTTTTATTAACATTCAAACTAAATACATAGATACATCACTACTCAAAGTAGACGTTTGGAATTTCTGTGCTAATTACAGTTTTCGTCCCGAGAATCTCGGTCTCGAAAATTTCTTTGGCACTTTTGTTACTCAAGATTAATGTTTTCAATCCCATGAATGTTGATGCTTTTGAGACTCTTACTTAATTAAATAGTATTAAAAATACACCAAACCAACAGTATTTTTATTCAACACTGTAGAATGGAGGTTAGTATAATCAATGAGAATTGAGGAACGATAGTAATAAAATCAGATCCTCTCAGTCTAACATTGATGAAAAAATTTTCATAATATTTTTTTTATTTCATAATTTGAGTTAACAAAGAAGTCTAGCTAATAAGTATGGAAATTTGCCTTCTTTTCAAATAGTCTCGAAAGACAGATTTTTCCCGAGATTTTCTATACCGCACCGAGTCTCTCAACTTATTTTCCTGGACCGGAAAATGTAGCAAGACTGAAATGCCTAGATCCAACATTGCAACAAGTAAAATTTGTAAGAACCTTCTGTACAGCATAAGCGATAGATATGAAACGTAAAGCTAAAGGCGCGTGCTTACTATTTTACGAACCGAAAACATAAACTAATGCTGGAAGATTGAAACAAATCTATCCACACATGTTCAAGAAATCTTCCAAGTACCTTGGTTATATTGTTCGCATGAATCAGGATAGTAATGGAAAGACTTGGAATTAGATCGAAAAAAGGATATGTGGTGGAAAAAGCAAGCAGCTAGCTTTGGACTGAGTCAGCTCTGTATATTACTGAGGACAGACGAACATGGTGAATTACTGTTAGACTGAAGATTTTACCGAAGAAATCACTGATACCTCCAATTAGGAAACAAAATACAGAGAATACGCACGGTATTTTAATTACAGGCACATGCGACTTGTCAACTTATGTTTCAGAGTGGCAGAGAGACAGACGCAGTGGCAGTGCGTTTCAGATTTGTGCGATTTAAAGATCTGATTGGCACTGCAACTGCTATGGACAGGCGTGCAGCTTACACCGGGCACACGACTAAAAAGTATAATAGTATTGAAAGCACAATAACTGCACCATGTTGCATAGCAGAGAAACAACAGTCCATTTTCCAAATGGCCATCAATTTATTTGACAGTTGACAGATGGGCACTCGCCGCTGATTGGCTAATCCCGTCAGCGGCTACGATTGATTAATGTTGCAATTCTTGTTTAAAATTTTTTTAGTACGAGTTTTAGGTAGATCTCCTTTTATTGAAAAGAAAAATTGCAGTACAGTTTTTCAATTTTGTTGAAATCATTATGTCATAGTACTGTTTGACAAATAGGTAAGCTTTTGTTCTTTCTAGATAAAAATACAGACGTTCTGTAATTTCAAGGTTTCTTGGATGAGGTTGCGTTAGCAATTAGGTCTTATTTTAGTCCATAATAAGTTAAGACCACAATTGAAGTAATCGTTGGTGATCGTTTTAAGCGTAACAAGTATTCATTAATTGCTTTAGTTTATTTTAATTTAAACTATCATACAATAAGAATGAATGAGAAAATCGATGAATTCAATGTAATTCAATTTGGTTATGTCACAGTGATTAATAGGTAACAAAAACGATGGTTATTAGACGAATGACTTACATAACATCCATGTTGAATAAGATGTTATATTAATTAACAAATTCAAAACGTAACATATAAATACAGGTTTTTAACCAATTACATAGCAAACCATTTACGATATTTAGCTAGCACAGGGTGCTTCAATAAGTTTGAAATCCATGACGCGTCCAATGCGGACCAGTTATAGACGATCGTGTAGCGTCACAGCTGATTGGGCACAATTCGATCCAATCCCGGACCCCGTCAAGTTCACTATAACATGTATGAAGGTAGATAACCAGTAAGCTAAATTCTACATCAAACATGAGTTGTAGTTTATTCTGGAACTAAGCACTATTCAGCTGTGTCCAACTGACTTCGGGGGACATTGAGATGTTTGATTGCCTGTAAGAGTAAATTTAGAATTTTTGTATATTGTCTAGCTGAAGTGTTCTGGAGAGTGCTTTTGACATCATATAGACGTGTTGAAATTGTAGTGTAGATATGTAATACGATACAGACGCTTCCACATTTATACGGCGAACGGCAGTGGAGTGGAATTCTCTGCCTGCAGACCTGTTCCTTGAACGTTATAATTTGGACTTTTATTTATATGTGCATGCTCTATTGTCGTCCTCATCGTCACTTTCCTTCAGGTGAGATGGAGGCCAATAGCGTACTTATGTTAAATAAAAAAAAATGACATCATGAAGTCACAGATCTGAAGTCACCTCTGACTTTTCGGAAATTACCTATATGTGAAATTGCAATTCAAATTCACAATTAGATTTCCGGTGAAGGAAAATGTCGTAAGGAAACCTGCATATATCTGCAAAACAATTTAAATGATGTGAGTGGAGTGCCCAATCCGTGTTGGGCCAGTGTGGACACTACAGCCCAAACCCTCCCATCGTGAGGGGAGGCCTGTATTTAGCAGTGAGAGTATACATTATAATGTAATTATTAATATTTATTTAGGAATATACAGCCTTCATAGTATCAGATACGAAATCTTCAAAATCAATTTGCATT
This sequence comes from Hyposmocoma kahamanoa, assembly GCF_003589595.1. NCBI lineage: Eukaryota > Metazoa > Arthropoda > Insecta > Lepidoptera > Cosmopterigidae > Hyposmocoma > Hyposmocoma kahamanoa. The sequence goes on from NW_020653337.1 coordinate 4,901,426, forward strand.
AAGTCACAGTCTTATACCGAGTTTGACGCTCCTGCCCATCATTTGCATACCTGCAACAAGAAAAACATAATTAAAAATAACCGTTTTTTATAATACCAAGTCGCGGACAAGTCATACGGCTGGCGGTAAGCGACATGCCTATCCATAATAGCTGCAGTGCCACAAAGAGCTTTAAATCAACTGCGCCCGTCATCCTGGAGACATAAGTTGACAAGTGCGATGTGCCTGTTACTTCACTAGTACCCTTACCCTTTGAAACCGGAACGCAGTAATGATCACATTACTGCTTGGAAGCAGAAATAGGCAAGGTGGCAGTACTTCTTTGGACGAACTCTTACACAAGAGCTGTACTGCTAAATACGCGTATATCAAGCTGCGTGACCTCATATTCCAAAAACCTATCAGATTTGATATGTGGAGTGACTTGGCTCGTCCTGTACACACAGGAGAGAGTCTCAATCAAAATAGTAATTCAGACGATAATATGTTCAAAACGGCTGTTTATAGATAATCCTGGAAATAATATTATTACCCGAGTTCAAAAAAAGGAGGAGGTTCTCAATGCGACTGTACGGTTTTTTTTTAATGATAATAACGCACACTCTCAACCTAGCCCCGCACTAGAAACCCTGTGTCGCGGGTGCCATGGACTCACACAGACAACCACAAATTACACCCAAATTCACGAGAGAAATTAATGTAAGCCTTATAAATATTACTCCTGGCCCTCCTTTTTTGTATGTATGTTACGCGATAACTCTGGCATTTAGGAACCGATTTTGATATTTCTTTTTTATTGGAAAGAGAGTACCTCATATGTGAAGAAAATATACCAACTCTAAGGGCGGCAAATTAAGGAATTAATGACTTTTGAGGTCGGTTTTTTTAGTGCTCTTTACTGTTTTGTTATAATTTGTGCTTTGTAGTGATATGACGTTATTGTTATATCATGTCTTTGTTGTATTTTCTAACATTACTGATTGTGGCTTCACTTCATTTGACATATTTGTTTGATCATTAATTTCTGTTGTTTTTTATTTTAGGTTTCATTACAATGTTTTCCTTCACAACAAAGAAATTAAAGTCATCTGACCTCTAGTTTGAGAAGTAATCGTATCTCCTACGGGCTACCTCCGCTTCCTAGCTGAAGTAAAACCCTGATGCAGGATTTTTTCAAGAGTCTGGTCAGTATTAGTTTGTTTTAGGCCTAATTTGAAAATAAAAAAATAGTCACCAGTATTTTTTATATCCGTTTATCGTGTGGTTCAAGATTGATTTTGGGTTGTTGTTTATTACTATATCTTTAGTTGAAAAAGTTTTTTTAATTTATTTATTTAACTGTGATTTAATAAATGTCAAGCTGTTACATTTTTTATAATTTTCAGCCATTTTGTTTATTTCATGCATTTTGTTTATTCTATTTATTCTTATTTTATTAAATATAAACTTTAGTATTGTATATTCCAGCTTTATCTGTTTCGCTACTCAAATGTACCGGTGTTTGTATTATGACAAATTTTAGCTTACTGATATTTTTTCTTACATTGTACATGAATGTGATAATACATTTCACAAATACCGATGGCGAGGCACGCTGCGATGAATATTTATGACTGACTGACCCTTGATTGCTTCATCATGCTATTAAATCTGACTTTGTGATTTGAAACCTTCTGAAAACCTATATTTGAATCTTTTTGAAGCTCTAGCACTGAATAAAGTTAATCATTTTGGATACGTTATTTATTTATTTTTTTGATATTCACAATAAACTCTATCAGATCAAGAGTTAGTTATTAATACAAAATCCATGAAAGGTTTATAATTATGTAGTTACAGTCTTCACGAAGTACGACTTACGTTAACATAGACTATCTTATACAGGTCGTCCTACGTCTATGCCACACTGAGGGAGAGTACCTTAAATACCGCAGACAGAAAATTTTACTGAAAAAAAAGACTTCATTTAGATTTTAAAACTTCGAACTTCTTTCAAAGGTTTTTAAATAATCGCCTGTCTAAACCGGGAATTGCACCCGCGAAATGTGAAAAAAAAAAACCTGTATTTTTACTATACCCGCTGATCGAGAGCCTCAATCATAAAGATTATTTTCTTCTAAATAATATAACATGTCAAATAAAAGGAAGACCATGGTTTTTAAAATCAAAGTGAAGTCTTCTTTCACTAAAATTGTTATAATAATAATAACGCACACACTCAACATAACCCCGCACTAGGGAAACCCTGTGTCGCGGGTGCCATGGACACACACATAGACCACCACAAATTACACTCAAACTCACGAGAGAAATAAATGTAGGCCATACAAATATTTCTCCCGGCCCGGGAATCGAACCTGGGAACCTCTGCGTGGCAGTCCGGTATGGTAACCGTTAGGCCACGGAGGCAGTTTGTTTGTTTGTTTATCTAAGGACGGTATTTAAGATACTTTCCCACCGTGTGACATAGCCGTGAGACGCCCTGTATGAATAGATAGGCAGGTTAGTACATTAATGCTTTATAACAAGTATAATATTATCATTGTTTATAATAAGTTTTTGTAACACTCTTCTAGGTTAAAAAGTATTGAAACTTAAACAAAGCTATTGCCAAAAAAATACATAATATATAATATTTTACTTATTGAATATCATGTTCTATTACCATAATATAAAAATAAGTACATTAAAAAAAAACTCACCACAAAATTTTGTGGAATTACATCGAGTTGATTTTTTTATTTAGTAAATTTCATTTACAAATCCAAATTATAAAATTGATTAAAAAAATCCATCGGTGTTAAAAAAAAATTAAAAAGCCTGATATTCCGTAACTGACAAAAACGTGCATGATCCCTAGACAGTTCTGATGTGTGTTATATTATTTATATTACTATAATTACTTAGAAACTACCGGTTTTGTACACATATAACACGAACATTAGAAATAGATTAATCAAAGCAGAAGAGACGTTTACAATGTAACTTTAGACGGTTTCGGTCTCGATTTAGGGCCGGTTCAGACGACAAGCGTTAAACGCGTAACAGCAAATGAATGCCTGCGGCTGCTTATGGACAATTTTATGTAGTTTTTTTTTAGTAGCGCGCGTTAGCTAATATATTTGGTATGATATCTAAGTAGATATCGCTAAGTAGCGACGCGTATGGTAACAGGAACAGTAGAGTGTTTTTATTCGTTAATGGTGCAAACAAACATAAGTGTATTTATTATTCAATTACAATAAAGAATCTTATACTTACTCAACATTTTTTTTCAGTATGCAATTCAAGTGACGTACGACTAGTGTTGTAAAAATAAAAATAAAAGTCAAATAAAAATAAAAAAAATTTTCAAAAAAAGATTGGAAAACCGTAATTCGGAGGCTCATATTATCTTCAACAATATATTTAAAGTTTTATTTAGTATGAATTATGAAATAAAATTGTATAAACATTGCTAAATGCAATTTTTTTAACTCGGGCTTATTTTCATAAAGAAAACTACTACTATCTTCAAGTTTTCACAGGTGTGACTGTCAAAAATACTCAGAAAAGTATGATTTTTTTTCAAAATGGAAACTTTTCCATGACCGAATATTACCTTCGACCGACATACGCAAGTGAATTACCTATCAATATTTTTATTGTAAAATATTCATAATGACGAGGTAGCTTTATAAAAAATAACTCACTCATCACTGTGGAAGTCCATTTCCTTTTATAGTCGAGTGGAACAAAATAAATATTCATATAATAATCATATAAAACACAGTTATCATTCTCTTGAATTGTGGACGCTATTTTCACAAGATAACTCGAACTACTAGGGAAACATAGACGAGAAGTCGAAGCGGCGCGGCGGTCGCATCGTTTGATTAATTGATACTTCGCCGTCGACGGCTGCATGCGGCCGGATCGATGCTTGTTTGTCTACCTATAAGCATCTGCGGGCATTGTAATCTCCCTTGTAGTTAAGGCGAGGTATTTCAACACTACCTACATTTTAGCAGATGAGGTGTAGGGGACCGCCCCCTCGCGTCCCGCAATCCGCGAGCTGTAAATTAATATAAATAAAATAAGAACAGGCGGAGAAAATTTTACTCAGATCCGACGTCGACAAGCGCCCGATGGCGACTAATGGGACTGCGAGCGGCGCGGCGCGTCGTTAAAACACTGGGAAATTGAAAGCCAAAATTTTTTCAGGTTTTCTGTAGTACTTAAAGAGAAATAATATCTCCATATAAAACTTGTGTGCAAATTTAGATATTTTATTCTTAAATAATCCATTTTAGACTTTTATTTTTGCATATTTTCAAGATTTTGTATGATCGGGTGATGTATATCCTGTAGTGCAACAAATTAGCATATTCTTTAGACAATGTTCTTGTCATATATTTTTCGTAAGACCGTCATTTAATAGTAAATATCTAAACCATTTTGATCTAGCAAAAGGTTTTTACCACTTCTCCTCCGGTTTTAAGTAACTGGTACTTACCATTGTATAACAAGACAAGTAATGTAACTCCACATAGACGTAACAGCGTGGCATGTACATATGTGTACGTACATTCGCACAATCTCGCAGTGCGCTCGAGTTGCACAGCGCGAGTTGCATGTGACATTCATTATAGAATTAAAGCGGTTGCGTAGTCAAATTTATATTCTTTTTATTTATAAATGTATCATTCATTATATATACATACATACTCCATTTAACAAAGATAATTTGAATAGGGACAGCATGCGAATGATGATGAATACTTCAATATCCTTCAAATTATGTTTTGCAACCTGCATATACAACTAAAATAACAATGTGACAACGCTACGCTGCAATCGTAGGCCGCTGAACAGGCGGAAGTTACCTTATCATTCCATTGAAATAAGATAATGTTTTGGTAACGATTGGGTGTTCCCAAAAAGTCCACAACAATAAGAAAGTCATGGATCAAAGAACATTGATAAATAAATAGAGCCGACTGACGTTTGTATGAATTGATGGACATCTCGTCTATGTTCTCCTGGTATTCGAAATTATAGACACGTCAAGACGTCCTTCAAAAGCAACTTGCGGTTTTCGGAAAAGCAAAGACGGAAATGGAAAATTAATTTCAGCTATCATAGTTCAATTAGCCTGGTTCAATTGGTATGGCGCAGGAGGTAAGTATTCCTCGTTCACGGAAGCAGCTATTTGCTGCCAGCGGCGTAAAACGTCAATAACTGCTTCGTGTAATAATGTTCCACGCTTTGACAGTTGAACCTCGCAAAATGCGATTTACAGAGAATTTAACAATGGCCGCCACTGTATGTAACTGACAGCATCCATCATTGTGAACGAATTTTCGGAATTTCAATCTAATATTTTAGTCATTTCATCCGTTTTGCACGAACGACAATTACAATTACAATTTCGACGGAAAAACGTTATTCGCATAGTTTGATGTTCCATTTGTTTTCTGTAAATAATAAATTTTGGTTAAAATTCTCAATTAAGTCCATTAGTGTTGTACTGTCCCAGTATCAATTCAAGTCATCACTTTGGGATTCAAGATATCCTCAGGCGAAAAATTTCTAGCAGCCATAGTGTTATGGTTGCTAGAAATTTTTCGCTGCAGTATTGCAGTTCTACTCGTTAATGTTTTATTTTTAAGAATGCACATTGTTTCTATACATCACAAATCGTATATAGGAATATTATTATCGTCATTAACCCATTTACACGTCCGATCTCCTTTCAGGCGAGGGTTTAGGCCATAATGCGTCAGTTGGAGACTTCTCACGTTTTTCCAAGGTCTGTGAACCTTCTTCAACGTGCAGGTTTCATAACAATGTTACCTTCATCGAAAAGCTCGTGGTAAATTTCAAATTAAATTTTGCTCATAATCCGGGAAACTCAAAAGCGAGCCCTGATTCGAAGCCACGGACTCCGCTTGAGAAGCGCTGTTAGGCTACCCATTAGCCTACTCAGGCTTTTTGCTTTAGACAAATTGAAATGTTTTTAGTAAATTAAAAACAAGTACTCCTCTTCGCGTCGTATTCCTAATTACACAGTGTCTGCTTGACGATGCTGTGCCATCTGTGGCAGTCTTTAGCATAGAGGAAAGCAAAAGGAAGACTCATGTTGAGAACCGTACGAACTTGGTTGGACCGTCTTGTGGAGCAGGAGAATAAGATAGCGTTAATTCAAATATTTTTGTAACTTCAGTAGGATGGTTTGTAATAATACTAGACATAACTGTTTCGATTACTAATACTATACTAGTCTGTATATGATACTTGCAAAGAGCTCGAAACGTTGTTTTGCTTAATAAACATTTATACGCGATTTTAGATTGGAAATAAACTGCTACATTTCCAATGTTTAGCAATCGCGAAAACCTATGAACTTGATTGGTTCACTGGAAATTTGAAATTTATCATGTTTCGTTACAGTACAATTTTCAATATCAAATCAAACGTAATGGGGTCTTCACTAGTAGATTAATTGGATGAAATATAATATGCAACCAATTCAATTTTGCTTATAACGTTATATTATCATGTGTATGGTTAAGTAATTAGATATAGGCGAAACCAATATTCATTAACCACGTGTATAATTAACTAACGATATTCAATACTGTAAATTGATACAGATTGAATGAAGGTGATTGGCATCTATAATGAAATAACGTACAGAAAAAGCACAGACGGGAGGAAAACAGAGAAAGAGAAAGAAGAAAGAAATAATGCTAACAATCTAATAAACTTCGTGAATTTACTACAAAATATATTATATGTATAAGACAATAATATTAGATAGTTTACAAAAACAGAATGACATTTAACTGGTTATTATGCAAAACAGGTATATTTATGATTGACTGACCCTTGATTACTTCATCTTGTTAGTCAGATCTGACTTTGTGATTTGAAACCTTTTCAACAGGTTTCATTTGAGATAATTATTAAATAATATCATTTACACGAATGCTTCATAACAAGTACAATACAATTGTTTGTAACAAGTTTTCGAAACACTTTACTATTTTGAAAAAGAATTAAAGCCAAAACAAGTCATTGTCAAAAAAAACAAAAGCTATCTTTGATACAGAAATGAAGAATTCCCAGAAGCCAAGTCTTAAACAACAAGAAACATAATTATAAACGTTATTAGGCAAATACATGTACAAAAAGATTTTTAATAATAGTAAATATTAATGCTTAAAATCACTGCGGCTAATAAGAGGCCCTTGAAATGAAATGAGGCATATTGCAGACACCGTCAAAAATCACAAATTGCATCAGTATTTGAGTAAAATGAATTAAACGACGACTTTGGCAGAAGTATCAATTAACATAGGACGATGCTATAATGTGCATCTGTGCTCGGATTCCCCGGCAGTAATCCAAACTGGGTATTAAACGAGTTCTCAGCTTTCATTGCTGATTTCAGCAGTTTCATTTCAACCGGTTTCAGCTTGCGGTATATAAGGTGTTAGATTATAAATCTATGTTTTAAAGGAAATATGAAATGACAGATTGTTTTCTTTAATACTGTAAATCTAAAATGCAAGTCTTTAACTTACCATTGACATATTTTTGTGTAAATTGAAAATCTTGAATAGTGATAGTAATTGTTTGAAAAAACAAATGTACGCTATTTAAATGCGGAAAAATACTTCCATTTCCTATGTGTAACAATAGAGAAAACCTAAGAACTCGAAGTGAAGTAATTTTCAATCACGTTTTTATTTCAAAAGGTTTAACTTGCAAAATTCATCCATTTTCCTTTAGTTGTTTTTCAAATTTATTCCTCACAGTACAATAAAGCTTACCATTTATCTTTTCAGCTCCTATCCGTACCATAAAAACGTAATGCATATTAAATTTTCTATACATCCCTACACATTCAAGTCTAACGGTCAGTTTCTCGGCAGATTAGAGTATCTGAATAGTGTCCCCAAGTGCAATGTACCGATAAATGGGAAATCAGATTATACTGTGCTTATCCCACTAGAGTTGCAAGTTATTTCCACAAGTATGGGAATGTGCAACTATGTTATTTGAGATGTTATATGTATAAAAAGGTATGTGGATCCTCTTGCTATGTTTTATATACGATATCATTTACTGTATACGTCAACGAATAAATGAAATGAACGTATTGTGTAGTAGCAATAGAGCTTTTTGAGAAAGAGTTCGTCCAGGGAAGTACTGCCACGTTACCTAGTTCTGCCTCCAAACAGTAATGTTAGCATGTCTGCGTTCCGGTTTTGAAGGGTAAGGGTGCTGGTTAAATTACAGGCACATGGGACTTGTCAACTTATGTCTCAGGGTGACTTGCGCAGTGCCCCTCAGATCTTTGCAATTTAAAGCTCTGAGTGGCACTGTAATTGTCATGGACAGGCGTGTAGCTTGCCATCTTGTTCGTCCCGTCACTTTATACTGTCAAACAAAGTTTAGGTTAACCTTATCTATTTCTGCTGTCAAGCAGCAATGTAAGCACAGCTGGTCATATTACAGACATATGGGGCTTTTCAACTTACGTCTCTGGGTGACGGGCGGAGTGTTAGTGCTTTTCAGATCTTTGTTATTTGAAGCTTTGAGTAGCACATTACATTGCGTTATAGACAGGCGTGTCGCTTACCACTAGGCACACGACGTGCTCGTCCCGTCATTTAGTACCGTAAAAAAGGTACACAATAGTACTAACGGATTTATTACAAGAAACGTTTGTCTGAAATCAATAGCTTGCAATCACGTATCTGAATATAAAAATTATGATTTGCAAATAATCTAGTAAACATATATGCACATGAAAATTTCTCGATAGCACAGTGACTCTCTATCGTATTATAAAAGGCTCTTACGTCAAAATATACAACCGTGTCCAAATACTACTTCCGCATCCCAAAAATGAAAATGTTCAAAAAGACACCGTTAAAAGCTCCATTTTCTACAACCATTGAACAATTTAACTACATTAACGTACGATACATGTTCACCATACACGTCTATCTCGAGAAGGTAATTTGGAGGCTTTGACGACGTAAAGTGGCCGTTATAAGGATTTATAACGGACCACGCCTTGCCTGAAAGGAATGATACGGTTACAGTTTTGTAAAACGGTTCTTTTATGAACTTTGTCTCTGGCGAGTTTAGTGTTCAGATTAATCACTTACCCCATAGTTTTTTTTTAACCAATTTGGTTTTTACTTAAATGATTATTACTCACCATTAGCGAAATAAGTAAGATCGGCCATAATTGAACAGGCTCATTTCGCAGCTTGGCTTTTGCAATAAATCGACAATCTGCACAGAGAGATTCGAGTGCCCGTCTCTTTTTATTTATCCAGAAATTGCCTTGAGGTACGAATTCTCCACTTACAATTTAATGGTCTTATCGCTATATATCTCCACGAAAAGGGCCGCATGCCGCTTGCTTTTTCTTGCATGCTATTTTTGATAGCTTTAATTTTTTTTTACATATCGACGAAGACGAAGTTACTTAGATAAGACAAGAGAAAAAATGTAAGTCATTACATGTCAGGTTATCATAACGTACAGTGACGTCAAGCAGGTCACTGCACGTTTTTGTGATCTCTTCTATTTTTGAAAAATAAATCGGATGCACTTCGGTGTGTGTGAACAATAACTGTTCTATTCGACTCGAAAGGAACAAACGTGTTAGGTCCTTCAATAATACTCCTAAATTTTTAACTACATACCAATTATTCCGGATACACTACGATTCGATAATCGAATATTGCTCAACTTCTCTTGACCGATTTCTTAAGTTCTTATTGGAATCCTGTAGGATTTCTACTATTGTATCGATACGGTGTATCCCACACCGTACCGGCATTATCAATGCGCCGCGGGCGCTCGCGGGCACAAAGCGCGCGCTTTACGTTTCGAGATTTAGTCCTCCTATGGCCGACCAAATGCGACTCGGCCGATGGTAACATTCACCGAAATGCATCCGATAGAAAACCGAAAAATGTAAGGGATTTCGTAGCTCCGACTCCGTAAGTAAGTCGTAGCCATCTCGTAGCCAATGTCGACACTCATTGGTTTAAACTATGTTACTTAAAAGCCTTATAATTGACCGTTTCAAGGATTTTTAAAACTATTTAGTCATTTCTATTCACAGATAAGACAAGCACCTTTTTTACAATCCTTGAATACTAGTGTTACACACTTTTAAAAATAAAATAATGTAGTACTTACAAATGCAGTAAAATATCTCATCTACAATTCCAAGTATTTCCCTCCGTTACCTATAGCCGTAAGACACCCTGTATAGTTCGTTGTGCTTAATATAAATGGTTAATAACTTATTCATCAACGAAATACATCCATCTCAAAGTAAGATTCCTATTACAAACTGTGTAGATCCCTCAAATTTCCTTCGCCCTAGTAGCATGAGGTAATTTACGCATACGAAATTACGGGAGGTAAATAAACGAGCCTCCAGGGCGCCGTATGTCGTTTGGCGGCGTGAGTGATAATGATGGTCTTTACTATGAACTATGTCGTTTAAATATAGTTGTATGTTAACGAAATAATAACGTAATTCAACTGCAAAAGTGGGTAATGATCTACAGATACTAATGTCAAGTTTACTTTAAAAAATAACCACTATTTCTAAAATTGTTGAATACTGGTACAAACACGAATTTGCGTAGAATTATTTCACCCGTTTTTCAATTTAGCCGTCAGCTTAAGGTTGCAGTTTCGGGTGCATTTGATTTCTAACAATATTTAGTTAGTTAATATGTTTGATTTAGTTTTCATTCATAACAGACGAGAAAATATTTCATGATGCATTTAATATTATTACTCTTAAAGTGAGGAGATTATTTACGTCGTTTCAGTTTGTTTTGCAATCAGGTAAAAATCTTGAGATCACTTTCCAGTAACGAAAAGACATTAAAACCACTAGTGAAGTTTAGTGCTTCTATTGCAATAATAGTTTCTAAACTATGTAGTTTGTATTGTATTGTATATATAGTTTGTCGAACACTAAAAATCTCTTCGATCCCACCTACGTGTGTTCGATATTCGTATTAATAATTATAACAAACTAGTGGCGTAATTTCAAAAAAAAAAATATCATTCAATAAAATGAATATTACAATTCAAAAAGCGATATATTTCACTAAACTCCGGTAGCTGTAAAAACACCTGGTTGAGCGAAGAAAAGACTCAATAGATTTCTCACAGGTGGCGCTCTCAAGGACTAAAAAGCCGTTAAAACAAAAAACAAATAACTGTAACAAACGCATACAGAATTTTGAAAGATCTTCAGACTGGAAGCTGCAGTATTTTGGCCACATGATGAGGGGCAATATATACCTGATTCTTCAAGTAATAATGCAGGGTTAAATACAAGGAAAGCGTAGTCGAGACAGAAGGAAAACCTCGTGGTTGAAGAACCTGGGAGAATGGTTCCACCTTAGCACACGTTCCCACTTTCGTGCAGCAGCTTCAAAAATAAGAATAGCCATGATGGTCGCCAACCTTCGTAGCGAAGCGGTACACTAAGACGAAGAACCTGACTCGATATACAACTTAGCTAGTAGATCGGTCGATTCCTGTCCGATCGAGGTAATGTTTCATAAGTGAAATACTTAATTAATGTGAATAGCGACATCTCTAGTCAGGGTTATAGCTGTAAAAGTGCCTTACTGGGTGACGGAATACTTTCATAGATTTCTCATAGATAGCGCTAAGGCTAAAAGTCGTTTCAAAAATCCGACAACAAGCACATTGAAATATTCGTGAGGTGTTCGATTTTCACTTAATTACACAAAAAATAGACGAATGTCATGGTACTAAAACATAATGGTCTTCCATAAAATCAATATGCAGACTGAAATGTTTGAAAAGAAATGAAAACGGCTGACTATGCGTTAGAACAATGAGTTTAACCATTCAGGAGCAACACAAAATCTCAGCAACCCACATTATTATTCCTTAGCAGTGCCTACTACCAACTGTAGCTGCACACGTTTCCCGTTCATCTTCTTGCACGTGGTAACGATAGCAAACGGAATGCACCGCGTTATTGGATACCGCGAGTTATTGCACCTGCTCCGATATTGCCTTTACCTATATTTAAAACCTAGTATCGGAAATCCTTGGATTTTTCTCAGGGAACACAGCATAAGAATCTCATGCCAGCAAGAAACCTATACGTCTTACAAAAAATATGCGATACAGCTACGAATATTTTTTAAATAATGTACTAATTTGTTATACGATACGTACTTTACTCAATCACATAAAATCTCGGTAACATGCAAAAATAAAAGTCTAGAATGAATTATTGAAGAGTAACATATTTAACTGCGCATTATTTTTATATGGAGATAAATTTTGGTTTTCAAATGCCCTATAAGTTATTAAATTTACATTTATCTCACAACTTGACAAATGCCCTCCGATTTAATGACTGCGAGCACTTGCGGATTGCATGACGATGCAGTAAATTTCTTAAAAAAAAAACTTTTTAATAATACCAAGTCACGGGCGAACAAGTCATGGGCCTGATGGTAAGTGACACGCCTGTCCATAACAGTTGCAGTGCCACTCAGAGCTTTAAAACGCAAAGATCGGAGGGGTACCGACATTGCGCCCATCACCTTGACATATCGCACTCTTAATACAATAGTGTATTAACTCAAAAAGAGGACTTTCTCAGAATTGATGAAAAACAAATTAGTCGTTTCCCGCAAAAAATCATTAAAATTTATATATTACAGTTTATTATAGACAAATAAATAATTTCTCAAATGTATTAAACAATAAAATGGAAAAAATAATTTCATGTTTTTGAATAAGGATTATTTTGGCTAGAAGTAGCTCATATAAAGTGAGTCTCATTTTAAGTTAAGTAGATATCTTTTGATTGTTTCTTACAATATTCTAACGACTTTTTTTTTACTTGAAGAGAATCAAATTTTGCGTTCAGTAATGATATAATATTAAATTTCATATATTTTGAGTTACAACACTATTGTAATAGCAGTGCGATATGTAGTCAAATCCCGTGTGCCTGTAATTTTACCATAATTTCAATTTCATATCGCGACAGTGAAAGCAAGTGTTGCAATTTTAATATTTTATTGCAACTACTAACTACATATGTATAACTCCGTAATTTACGTAGCCTCATTAACATAAAACATCCAAATGTTACAATTTCGTAACGCTATTTTTTTATCGTTTAATATTTACAAAATACTAATTAACCATTTGTTATTATAATATTTTTGTTACAGGTTTGCTAGAACACGTCGGTACGAATCCGGTCGGATCGAAAGAATTTTTTCAAAATGTTCGATCTTTGTATTAATAATTACACAACTAACATCAAATAACTTCAAATATTTACGTAAAGCCAAACAATAACCTGATTACAAAGCGACCTGGAATTTTGTTGAACATTCCGAAACCTTTTAGATGTTTCCACGCATAATATTGTAAATGTTAATGATGTAAGCCTTTCGGGTTTAATTGTCATTTACACAATAAAGGAGTCAGAGGTTGCTCTGAAAATGTATAGACGTTGTAACAACAAGTTCGGTGAAGGTAATTGTTTTAGGATGTTTACTCGTCTAAAGGTCATGTCAAATTTTAATGGATCAAAATTTGACTATTTAAATATTACTTTCACAATGATATATTTTTTTATATGATATCAAGTGACGGGACGAACAAGTCGTGCGCCTGATGGTAAACGACACGCTTGTTCATAACTGTTGCAGTGCAAAGCTTTAAAACACAAATATCTAATTAAAAATTTTTAATTAAAGTCACTGGTAGACACAAACATGCTTTCACTGCATAAATATAATGATTAGCCTCTATGAAAATAAACTGAAATAACAAAAACATAATGTAAAAACAGCTTTGTTGCACTTGATGAAATAAGTGCAGGTACAAGTCACAATTAGTTTAATGATATATTTATCGCTTTGTCGCGTTAATTAATGTAACTGCAAATGCTAATTAATATTTATTTATAATTCGTATTTTACTTTTCGTATTCTTTTATCGTCTTACCAATACGATGTATTTGATTGGATGATAAAAATGCTCGTATAAAAACCAAAAATTAAGACACAATTGTATCATAAATTAAAAAGTGTTTAAACATTTTACACTTGCTTTTATTCGACCTAGAGCTCTGGTTAGTGTGAAATTCTAATCTAGGCACTATTCCAATATAACTCAGTATTCATATTTTCGTAACATTGTATTCTTGTATTTTTAAAATGACACGGAACATTCTAGTCGTAAATCAAATAACAAAAAAAAACATTTCATAAATTCATCTCCTATAGTGACATTTATCGCTTTGAAACGTTTGAATTATCAAACAAAGACTGCTTTGTTGTTTAAAAAAAATCTACAATCAGTTTCATTGTCTCGTTTTAATTGTCTATGTCAGACGATGAAGTGAGACAGACTGAAGATGAAATGTTTTTTATTAAACATAAAAAATAATATTCAGCGCCGCAAGCTAATCAAGACACGCTCAAATCTGTACGCAATCTTATTTTTTATGAGAACAAGTGACGGGACAAACCAGTCGTGCGCGTGGTGGTAAGCGACATGCCTGTACATAACAGTTGTAGTGTCACTGAGAAGTTTCAATCACAAAGATCTGAGCCTGCCACTGCCTCTGACATACTCCTAGAGATACACGTTGACAAGTTCCATGTGTCTGTAATTTTACAGCATCCTTATCCTTCCAAAACGAGCTCTACTGCTTCTAAATCTATAGTCTGACAAGTACGTTTCAACCTTAAGTATCGAATTGTTCTATCAAAACTGTAATGTGTGCATTGTAATCTCACCATAATTTCAATTTCAAATCGCGACGGTGAAAGCAAGTGATGCAATTTTAATATTTTATTGCAAGTACTAATTACATATAACACGAACGTCTACGTTTTTTAAGTAGCCCGATTAAAATAAAACATCCAATCGTTACAATTTCGTAACACTATTTTTTCACTACTGATACTAAATCTATAGTCTGACAAGTACGTTTCAACCCTAAGTAACCAATTGTTGTATCAAAGCTTGGAAATGAAAAAATAATGTGTTAGAAAATGAATTGTTCCATAAAGAGAATACTGTGCAATAGAGTCTCAGATTACTAACGGAATTCGCTACAAGCAATTTCCAAAGCGACAGTATATTCTCGGTTTCAGTCCGCCGTACTTTGTTAATAGGTGACTCATCAAACAAGGAATTAACAAGCATTCATCAATTAGTGACGTCGAAAATTTCTTAAGGTTGTCAATTAATAAATAAAATAGAGAAAAAAATATTTTGTTTTATACATATCTTCATCGATGCTATAATTGACGTTTCAGAGCTCTTTCCGAAAAAGTTCGTCCAGAGAAGTAATGCCACCTTACCTACTTCTGCCGCCAAGCCGTTCTGTAAACATTACTCCGTTCCGGTATTGAAGGGTCTTTTCAATTTACGTCACAAGGTGATGGGCGAATGGCAGTGCACTTCAGATCTTTGATGACTGCATGCCGTTGTATATACCGACTTCGCGCATGAAGTCCGACTGCTAGCAGCCTAGAAGGCAGCTTTGATAACGGCGCCCGTGTATGTACAAAAAGAAAAATAGTAAATAATGTATTCATTCGCTGTGGGTGTTCACCCAAGAATCGATGTTTTTTGTATACAATTGTGTGTTTGTAGACATTAATTGTATAAATAAAGGGAATCGACAAAATGTGCTCAAAAAATAAATTAACATGGACGTGATCATTTTACACGAGATAACATCTCAAAACGTCTCTTTAACGAGACTCATGATTAGTAAAAATATCATCTGATGTTAAGCGACAATGTGACCGACGATGTAATACGTTTGTCTGAAAAAATGCCTTTTGATTTTAACTGTGAATTCAAATTTTAGTTTTCGGGAAACCGTTGCCGGAGGTTTATCGTACTTATTAGACAGAGAGAAGCAATGAGAATTCTGTCATAGAATGAACAGTGCCTACGACTTGTCAGTCATTCTATAGCAACACAGCTAGAGACTTTAGGGTAAATATTACTTGTACACGCGTCATACGATGTGGCTGAGATGGTAACTTACCTTGATAGGTAAATTATTATAAAAATTAAAAATGATTTGAAAAATAAATACGCATGACTTAGTTGAATATATTTACCACAGGTAGAAATGCTGAAGTATAAAATATTATTAAGATTATTTAGTAGAAATAAAGTTATATTTCTATCGGTGATGTTACTCGTGTTAAAAATGACTTCCACAAATTAATTTGAAATTAGAAAAAAATCATTCTCTTCACAATATCCGATTGACCATAAATTTTGAAACTATACAATAACAGCACACCACCAGGTGGTTCAAAGTGGTGATAGTTGCTGGAGTGGTGGCAAAGGCATGCCGAAGTAATCCGGGTCATCCAATGGCGCGCTGGGTCGATGACATAGCAACAGTTGCCGGCAAAATCTGGTCCAGAGGTCGAACGAACAGGACTGGAAAGTTTGGCAAGAGCTGAAGGAGGCCTATACCCGAGGAGGGTGATAGATGGCTGAAATGAACGAATGACATTACTGCATATTTGATCTTTTATTACTACAGCTAGTTCAAATGTAAAACAGTGCTGACGTGCAACTATTGGTAAGGGCTCGCTAAGTCCCTGAATTATTGATTCCAGGAAATTCGTCATTAAGAAAGTCCTGTCTTGTTATCAGGCACTTTTAACAATAATTCTACCCAATGAATTTAATTCAAAATTCCGATACAAACTGCTCGCGAGTTTGGTGACCCGGTAGGACTATTCTGGGTTAGTCTATGGTATGATTATTTGGCACGTTATTAAATGAAATATCTATTTTAAGTTCCACAAATGCAATAAAAAAAATAAGTTGTGACAACCCTAATGCCTGTTTATTAGATTAAGACAAAATGAAAACAAATTGGCAACAGTTGTAACGTTTATTATGCAAACATTTTGTAAGCAGTAGAGCTCCTTGTGAAAGAGTTCGTCCAGGAAGTACTGCTACCTTACCTATTTCTGCCGCCAAGCAGTAATGTGAACATTATTGCGTTTCGGTTTCGAAGGGTAAGGGTGCTGGTGAAATTAAAGGCACATGGGACTTGTCAACTTATGTCTCAAGGTGTCGGGCGCAGTGGCAGTGCCCCTCAGACCTTTGTGATTAAAGCTCTGAGTGCACTGCAATTGTTACGGACAGGCGTGTGGCTTACCACCAGACACACGACTTGTTCGCCCCGTTACTTAGTATTTAAAAAAAAAGAAAACATTAATTTAAAGCCAATAAACACACACAATATAGTACGATGTATGAAAGTTCTTCCAGTATCAGTGTTGTACAAATCGGAAGTAATAAATGATAACATGATGATGATGACCCCCTTCCAACCGTTATTTTCTTTTCAAAGCAGAACTTTCATGTTCTTTGTTGAAGAATAAGAAGAGGTAGTGCAATCAAAGGTATTTTAAGATCCTATGTCACACATTCGGCAAAACATTTGCCATATCAATGCATGAAATATCTTTATTGTACATAAATTACAAAGTCAACACACAACAGTAAAGTAAGTGTCACAGAATAAACACATCAGGCGGCTAAGGCCGAAAATTTTCGGAAAGAAATTGCGACTTAACAGTAAGTTGCTAAGTACAATTTCTTCCAGGCAATCACAAAGGAAAATGTTTAAATAATCAACAGGAAATCAAATCAAATCTTATTTACGTCAACTCTTGTCTACACATTGGAAAAAAAGTGGCTTTTATCAAGTGGCGCGTAATAGAATTAATCAAACTTCCTGACTGAATCAATCACAACATTATTAAATTTAAAACATTTACGCCTATCAAGCACAATGATTGTAGTAACAATTTTAAATAATAATATTAATCATGGTATGATTGATTCAATTAAGGAGAATGATTGTTTCCACTAAGTTCCACTTGATAAGAATGACATTTTATCAGTGTGGTAGATATAAACAAGTCCATCTCATTTCGGGTGAGACGATGTTTCACTCCAAAGTACTTTTTTTTCGTTGCAAAATATCGTGCTCTAATAGGCTTTCAAGACATTACAAATTCATAAGGCTAGAACCTTAATGTGGCTATTGCATTCAAAACTAACATTAAAAGCGTGTTGTAAACGCATTCCATGCTATAGGTAGTTAAAAATACATTAGGTTTTTCCAATATTAGATATAATTTTACTCAAAGTACGACACCAATATTTTTTATTTAATGCAGACAAGTGAATACACGTAAGTGACTGTAGTCTTAAACCCCAACTTACCCTTGAACCTTAAACCTTTTTACGAGTTGTTTTGTCGTCGGAGGCACATACACGATCTGACGTTTCCAGTGCCTGTAGCACCTACTGTTGGGTAATTTTCCGAAAAATTTCAAATAGTGGAAATTTTTCCGGAAAAATTCCCGAAAAATTGGAAAAACTTGAAAAATTAGAAAAATATTAAAAATTGGAAAGACTCGAAAAATTGGAAAAAATTTAAAAATTGGAAACATTGGAAAAAATGTAAGAATTGGAAAAATTAAAAAAAAAAATACATGTACATTAAACGAATTTAAATATATACATATATATATAACTTGGAAGGCTCATATTATGTTATATGTTTAGAAATATCTTTTCAAGTTTTATTCAGCGTGAATTATAAAATAAAATTGTATAGGTAAAAGCCACAAAAAGAAAAACAAGATTTAAAATCACAACAGCGAAAAAACCTACAACAACCACACCACCACCACTTGTTACCTCCATCGTTTTCGTTCAGTAATTTCAACTTTTGACAAGTGTCAACGTTAAATGGAAAAATATCCTGAAAAATAGATATTTTTCTAAAAAATACGATTTTTTTCAAAACGAAAATTTTTCCATGACCCAATCAATACTAGTGCCACACAGAATGCTGCTTTGCGGTAGCAATAGTAAGGGCAGTGTAATTTATCTGTTTCGGCTTCTATACAACTATAGGAAACCAACACAATAATGTTAAATAAAAATAACAAATAAAAAAAAACACATCTTTGTTCCAATATAAATCGAAAACAGTAACTCGATACATCCATTTGTAAGTTAGGGGCTTGTCGTCTGTAATGTCATTTCTTTGAACATAAATCAAAAAGTTACCGCGATGACGTGGAATAGGCGCTGTGGAGTCAAAACTTGTGTTGTTGTGGTTAGAACCACAGCTTGGGGTTTTTGGGGATTTATAAAAAAAAATATTTAGACGTAACACAGAATTTCTGATGTAATTTGTTCTTAATTTCAAAACGATTGTGCATTAAAGAAAAGCGTAGTCGTAAAATTGGTACGTCGCACAGTGATCACTGATGATAATACGTGGCCATAGGAATGGTTTGTGGAATACCGAGCTGTTTTTGTTTTCAACAATGATATAACAAGTTTTTGAATACAAGTTTTTTGAAAAGTATATAATTTCAGGGAATGATTTTTTTGTAAGGAGAAACATACCATTATAAACATTAACTGCCTCCGTGGCCGAACGGTTACCATGCCGGACTGCCACGCAGAGGTCCCAGGTTCGATTCCCGGGCCGGAAGAAATAGTTGTATGGCCTACAATTATTTCTTTCGTGAGTTTGGGTGTAATTTGTGGTTGTCTATGTGTGTGTCCATGGAACCCGCGACACAGGGTTTCCCTAGTGCGGGGATATGTTGATACACCTAATATTTTATCTAAAAATGTAGTCATCATCATCATCAATCTATTTATACATCCCACTGCTTGGCACGGGTCTTCACTCAGGTGAGGGTTTAGGCCATAGTTGGCCCCGGTAGTCCAACGCGGGTTGGGAAGTTCACATATTTTTCGAGGGTTGTGAACCTTCTTCGACGTTCAAGTTTCCTCACGACCTTTTTCTTCACTGAAAAGTCTTCAAATTAATAGTTATTTGTTATACAAGTCTGGAAAATTGTTGTTTGACGCAATTGCTTGTATTGAAAACTGAGCAAGCGACGGGAGCTAAGATTGAATCACGAGCAAATCGATTGGTTCAAAAATAGACTTCAGGAATCGACCATAGCGAGGGTTTCAATGGGCATGGGACACAAAACAAGTTTGCTGCCGAGCGAAACAAACAACTTTTCACCTCACTATAGCGAGGAAAATGGTAGATGAAAGAAAAACAGTTGAACTACAAAACATCAGCCTTTTTAATTAAAAGAAAAAAATCATCTTCGGATGCGTTCTGAATTTACACCTCAACAATTTTTATTCCTGCCTGTACTTTTATTTTGTGTGATTAATTGAGTATTGAAATTATTTTAGTTCTTCGACGAAATAAAATGACTCAATATACACAATTACTTATCGTTGTCAATTTAATGTCAACAATAATAAGAATAAAATATACCAACGGATTTATATCACATGAATAAGTAATGTATGACAAATCATGTACTTTTTTTACGTAACTTTTTTTTTTTTCAACGAAAGACGAAGGTGCACCACGGTCATCGACTTACAAACCACAGTCCATTTTCAAGTTCAAATTTTAAAAACCTTTTCCACGCTAACGTCCAAAAAACGCTTTTGCGCGTAGATTTCTAATGAGAAAGAAAGCTCTTCCGTCCTAGTGAGGTGAAAAATAAATTTTGCTCATAAACTCAGAGGTGCGAGCGCGGACTCGAACCCACGATCTCTTTTATACGAGAGGTGGTAGGTCAAACCATTAGACTGTCACAGCTTCTCAAAATACAGGAAAATATAATGTCATTTGCTTACTACTGCTATGTCAGCAGAGTGTTCTACAAATTACTTCTATGTCCACGAATTATGAGTTTAGGCTCATTGTACAAACAAATGATAGCATCAAAAATATAATTCGTAGAATCTCGTTCATTTCAGACAAATTACGACGTACCAAAAATATTTCAGCTATTTCTTTTAAAAATTCCTACGGACGATTTGCACTGAATAAATGACCACCATCTGTCCCCAAGTTCCAAAATAAGGGCGCACCTTATTGTCGACAAAGTTAAGTAGCCTGAACATTTCAGTTAAAGTTTAGCCGGTCATATATTTACATTCAGGACAGGTCTAAGCAAGATTTATTATGACAATTCTAACGTTAGGCTGTGGAGTTGGAGACCGCAGTTTCTGTAACCTGTGCTTTTTCTATTTGGTGTTATAATGTGGACGTATTTTTCAGGCTTTATATCAGAAAGTTTTTCACGTTGTTTTGTAAATGAGGTCAGATGTTTGTGATGTTTTTTTTCGAATGAGTTTCTGAATAAGAATTTCTATTTTTACGACAAACGAAAACTTGATACAATAATGAAATCTTAGTACCTACCAGTAGTTTATTTACTTTTTAAAATCAACTTCAAAAAAAGGACAAGGTTCTTAATTCGAATATGTTTTTTTTTTATATAGGTTGTTACGCGGTAACTCTGGCATTTGTGAACCGATTTTGATGATTCTTTTTTGTTGGAATGAGGGTAGCTCAGTAGTGGTCCCATTTAAATTTAAAGAAAATATTCCACCTCTAAGGGTAGCAAACTAGGGGATGAGTGACTTTAAATGTCGGTTTTTTAGTACTCTGCACTGAGATTATTATAATTCCAAATGACGGGACCATTAAATCGTGCACTTGGTGGTAAGTTAGTAGCAGTAGAGCTCCTCGTGGAAGAGTTGTCCAGGAAAGTACTGCCATCTTACCTATTTCTGCCACCAAAGAGTAATGTGAGCATTACTGCGTTCCGGTTTAGAAGGGTAAGGATGCTGGTAAAATTACAGGTACATGGAACTTATGTCTCAGGGTGACGGGCGCAGTGGCAGTGCCCATAAATAAGGTCTTTGCGATTCACAGCTCTGAATGGCAATGCGATTGCTATGGGCCATATAAACGCGGCCACAAATAAGGCTGTTTTTACGAGAGATGTGCGCGGTAGCTAGGCGGTGTGAGGAAGCATGTCGAAGCTGTGAAACGGTGTGTAGCTGAGCGAGGATAAGTAGCGGTCCCTTTTCAGCTGTGCGCGGGTGGGGAGCGGTATAGTGGGACGAGCGCAGGCGACGACGGCGAGTTCGCTCGCGTACCTCGCGCACATTCCTCACTCACATCCCTCGCACACATCCGTCACATGCATTCCTCGCTCACATCTCTCGCACATATTCCTCGCAAATATTTCTCATACACATTCCTCACTCACATCCCTCGCACACATCCGTCACACGCATTCCTCGCTCACATCTCTCGCACACATTCCTCGCAAATATACCTCGTACACATTCCTCACTCACATCCCTCGCACATATCCGTCACACGCATTCCTCGCTCACATTCCTCGCACACACTCCTCGCAAATATAACTCGCACACATCTCTCGCTCTTTGTTTGTACAAATATTTAGCTCCGCTAGCCCTTTTCCACCACAGCTGGGCTAAATGAGGCTAGGAAAATAAAGTAATCCTATTGGAGGATTTTTTCCTCGCACACCGCCTAGCTACCCTGCACATCTTCACAACATATTATTCGAAGTCAATATAGCCCTAAAATAAAAGCATCGACACGGTAAGAAGATTATTTTCCTAATCAAATAACGCTAAAATGAACTACAATGTGGAATCCCTATTTATAATTTCAAAGTCACTTACGACAAACATAGTAATCCTATATCACGAAGCACCATTTCGAAATGTGTCGTACAAAGGCAAAGCCAGCGCAGCTCATTCAATTCCGCGGTATTCAAATGAGTTGTTGCCATATGCAGCCACTATCAGTTTAATTAAGACATGCAGATGCAAATACTGTATAATTCTACACCTACATATGTGTTGCATAAAGTTCTTAAATGGCTTCTGTCTTCGGAAAAAAGAAAGGCACAACTAGCAAATTCTAAATTCGTACACAAATTTGTGTAAATATTTTTTAGATTTTTCTGATAAATATAATAATTAAAATAAACATTTGAAATTAAGTAGTTTATTTATGTCATAAATACCATACCATATGTTTTTAAAGAGAAACTTTCATTGTGCTTTAGTGAGCCGTTTTTAAAAATAACTTAATTTTGACCATGAATAAAACTAAATAAGGTCAGGGCTGGGCAAAATACATGCTACATCTTAATTGAAATACAAATTACAAAATACTTCCTTAAATGTATTTAAAATACAAAATACCAAATACTTTCTTGAGGTGTATTTGAAATACAAAATACAAAATACTTTCATGGGGTGTATTTAAAATACAAAATACAAATACAAATTACAAAATACTTTATTAGTATACTTATCGCGACATGTGGAAACCAACAATTTCCTTCAAAGGATTTCCTTCCACAATACATATCTTGAAAAAGAAGTTTTAAATATTCAGTTTTACCAGAAAAAAACTGTTAAACCAATACAACCATACTTCAGAGCACGAAGTACGTATAATTATTATTAATATTCCTATACATGTCGAATACTGTACCTATATACGTGTAAATGCCATTCATAACATGTTCACAACACAAATTAGTCGCTCACGCGATACGTTATCCCTATCTACTCGGCCTATAAAGGATGCAAATGTGCAATTTAAACCAACCGCAAAATGGCGGCTATAACCCTAGAACCCTGCTACTCTAAGTTATAACCGCGAAAAGATGACTTTGACGTCTTTGACAATACCAGCACTGTTGCCACCTGCAAATGTGCTTCTACTGCATTGAATACGAGTATTTAAGATGTCGTGAGTGTTTTGTGTCGGTGTAGTGAGAACCCTAGTGCACAAATAAGTAATGAAGATAAAGTGCGGGTAGTTAGAAAAACTCGCACAACTAAAAGATGCTGACACCCGCCTCTTCAGTCCTTGCGAGACCATGGACATTGCAATATGTCCGAAAAGTCGAGGTAAATAAAATATGTTTATACGTGAATAAGTCCCGAATTAAAAATCAAATAATTTTATACTTCATTTTTTGAACGTTCCGCTTTACACAAACGGACGCACGCACGCACGCACGCACGCACGCACACACACGCACTCACACACACACATATACACATACATACATATAATAGATGCTCTTTGCAAAAAAGTGATTGATCACTTGCATTTACTTCGTCATTTACAACGACTTCAATCTAATTACATATATTTTTTGTATGTAGTTCTTCACATATAATACCACCACGAAGGTTGGGGGCTCAGATAGGGGCTCGATTAGGGGGTCCGGTTGGAGGTCGGTTAGGTGTCGGTAGGGGGTCGGTTAAGGTGTCGGTTTGGGGGTCGGTTAGGTGTCGGTAGGGGGTCGGTTAGGGTCCGGTTGGGGGGTCGGTTGGGGACCGGTTAAGAGGTCGGTTGGGGATAGGTAGGGGGTCGGTTAAGGGGTCAGTTAGGGGGTCCACCCCTAAAGGGCCCCTAACCCGCCCCTGACCCACTCCCTAACCAAACCCTTAACCGACCCACTAACCGATCCCCTAACCAGCCCACTAACTGACCCCAACCGGCACCCTAAACGGCCCCCTAACCAACCCCTAACCGACCCCCTAACCGCACCCTAACCTACCCCCTATCTGACCTCCCAACCGACACCCTAAACGACCCCCCAACCGGCCCCCTAGCCTACCCCCTAAACGACCCCCGAACCACCCCCAGCCGACCCCTAACCGACTCCCTAACCGACCCCTTAACTAACCTCCTAACCGACCCCCAACTGACCCCTAACCGACCCTCAACCGGCCCCCTAACCGACCCCCTAACACACCCCAAACCCATCCCCTAACCCATATTCGTGATGACACTTTTACTTGATAGTTTCGGTTTTAATTGTTAGTTTCAATTGTTTCTTAGAACAACTAATAAAATTAATCTAATTGCAATTAAAATAAATTCAATCGAAATCAGTTGCAATTGAATAGATTTTTTAATCTGATTGAAATTTAATTGATTAACGTACTTGCTTCGGCAGTACATATACTAAAATTGGAACGATACAGAATTATACGTAATCTAAAAAATGAATACAGCTATGGAATAGACGAGATACCATCCGCGCTTATAAGGGTATGTGCAGACGAATTGACGTTTCCGTTTTATACGCTTGTCAATCAGTCTTTTGCATAGGGTGTGTTCCCGGATCTTCTTAAACAATCCCTGATAAAACCGATCCTCAAAAAAGGAAGTAAGTATGATCTGAGTAATTACAGACCCATTGCATTATTGCCCGCGGCTTCGAAAGTATTTGTGAAGGCAATGTGTAGCCGCCTATACTCTTTCTGTGAAAAGTACAATATATTTGATGAGTCGCAGAATGGTTTTCGGAAAAATCGTTCAACTACACTTGCGACTTACAAATTTATGCAAAAGATTCTGGATACACTAAATGAAAAAAAGTATGGTATCGGTATCCTATTGGACATGTCAAAGGCATACGCATAAAGTTCGGTATGATATCTTACTGGATAAACTTTACGGAATGGGTATACGAGGTGACATTCATAAATGGTTCGCATCCTATTTAGAAAACAGAATCCAGTATGTAGAAATCGAGCATTATAACATATATGAGACAGGGGAAATAACTCAAGTCAGATCTGAGCCCCAAAACATGAACAATTCGATACCACAAGGAAGCGTCATTGGGTGCATACTATTCCTGGCTTATATAAATGACCTCCCAAAAGTAATAAACGATTCATGTGTTCTTTTCGCTGACGACATCTCAATATTAACCTCTTGTAAAAATAGTGACCACTTAAATCAAACCCTTCACTTCAATACACTAACTACAATTGTAACATGGATGAATGATCACAATTTAGAAATTAACTTCACAAAAACCAAAATTATAGAATTTAGACCCTATCAAAAACCATCACTAAATATTAATTTTTCGTATAACCAAATACAAATAGAAACCGTCAATACATTTAATTTACTCGGAATAGATATCGATACAAATATAAATTGGAAGCAGCATGTACAAAAAATCACAAAAAAGCTATCTAGTTTTACTTACGCCTTAAAAGAAATAAAGAAGTCAACAAATTTACAAACTGCCCTAAGTGCTTACTATGCGTACGCTTATGCATGGTTATCATACGGCATCATATTGTGGGGCAATAGTACAACTGTAAATGACCTCTTTATTAAACAAAAAAACTGCGTAAGAATACTAGCAAATATATCAAGAACATAGAGCTGTGAACCATTCTTTAGAAAATACAAAATCTTAACCCTAACATCAATTTACATTTTGGAAGTTTGCAAATTTATAAAAAAGTACTTACAATTTTACACTAAACTGCGAGACGAACCAAGACACCATCCCACAAGATACGGATACAATCTTGTAACACCGTTCTCAAAATTGGAAATGCATAGATCGAGCCCATATTCAATGTCGATAAAAATATACAACAAACTACCGGAGCATATAAAGCAAGAAAATAAAACAAGTATTTTCATAAATAACTTAAAAAACATTCTTTCTAATAAAACTTACTATACAGTGCAACAATATCTTGATGATAAATTGCTATAGCGTTGATCTGCCTCATTCCTATTTTGCTGTCCATTATTATCATATCCATATTACAGGATTCATATGTCTTTCATTGTACCTATGTAATAATAATATAACGCACACACTCAACATAGCCCCGCACTAGGGAAACCCTGTGTCGCGGGTGCCATGGACACACACATAGACAACCACAAATTACACCCAAACTCACGAGAGAAATAATTACAGGCCATACAAATATTTCTCCCGGCTCAGGAATCGAACCTGGGACCTCTGCGTGGCAGTCCGGCATGGTAACCGTTCGGCCACGGAGGCAGTTAATGTGAATAAATAAAATGAAGTAGATAACATGTTATATAATGGAGTAAATGCAATGTTATTATGGTCGAATTAAAACTAGTATAACACATAATTGTACAATTAATAATATGTTTATATATATGATAAGAAATATAATAAGAAATTTTGTAATAATAATTATTGCTAAGGCTTGAAATGTAATTAAACCATATTATAAGTTTTTATATTGCTATGCCCTTACAGTATATTACATGTATACGTAATATAGTGTAAAATTTGTATTATTTATATTATGTAAACTGCAATAAATATATTATCATTATCAATGCCCAACACTGATATAAATCTATGTACGTCACAAAATAGGCTGTACATTGAAAAGAAAAAAGTATTTTGTTGAAATGTATTTTGCAACG
This sequence comes from Hyposmocoma kahamanoa, assembly GCF_003589595.1. NCBI lineage: Eukaryota > Metazoa > Arthropoda > Insecta > Lepidoptera > Cosmopterigidae > Hyposmocoma > Hyposmocoma kahamanoa. The sequence continues at coordinate 4,928,682 of NW_020653337.1, forward strand.
AAAGTATTTGAAATACAAATTACAAAATACATTACGGTCAGGTATTTGAAATACCAATTACAAAATACATTTTTAGGGAGTAATTGAAATACAAATACAAAATACGTATTTGTATTTTAAATACGTATTTCAAATACAAGTAATTCAAATACTGCCCAGCCCTGAATAAGGTGCACAATTGTATTCAGTTCTGCCTTTTTTCAGTTGGGCTCAAAAATACGGATTTTACTTAGTAATGTACGGCTTCCGTACATTCTAAGTAAAATCCATTGATATTAGTGTTTTTACGAAAGAAAAACAATGGAAGTACCTTAAGCCTCTATTACTATCAGAACCGATGTCTCCAAAACTGACACATTTTTAATATGAAACACTACAAAATCTTGACATTGATTGATCGTAATTTAAAATTTAATAATCTCAGTACAGAGTACTAAAAAAACCGACTTAAAAGTACGTGTAATTACATCTATTTGCCAAGTTTTATTGCAATCGGTTACCGAAAAGTGTGCAAACCCGGATTCAGCCCCTAGTTCGCCACTATACGGGACTTGACACAGGAGATAACATATTCTCAGTACAGAGTACTAAAAAAAACGACCTCAAAAGTACGTAGAATTGCATCTATTTGTTTTATTGAAATGTCCCCTAGTTTGCCACTATACAGGACTTGACACAGGAGATAATAAAAATCGGTTCTCACTACTCAAAGTATATTGAGAGAGAAAAACGTCTTGAATTGGAGAACAGCAAAATCAACCATTAAAATAATTGCTCCTTAAGTAAAATTTTGGCGCCATTTATAAACATGAATGTTTATGCGTGATCACCCACCCTTAGAGGATGATTTTCTTCAAAATGAAATGGGACCACTATGGAGGAACCCTCTTTCCAACAAAAAAAAAGAATCATGAAAATATCTCAATTTTGACAACTTTACAGGATGGAGAAAAAAATTGTTTGGGTCATTTATATAGCATCTGGTTTATGAAATAAAAATACGTATAGGAACTGAAACTATTTAAATCCGTACGCAATTTAAATCCGGAAAAATAATTTCATTTCCCATGTGTAACCATCGCGAAAACCTAAGAACTCGATAAAAATACGTAGTTTTTAAATATTTTTATTACACATGTACACTACGTATTTTTATTTAATAAATCAGATGGCACACAGATGATTTTTACTTCATCCTGTAAAGTTGTCAAAATTGAGATAGTAGCGGTTGTCAGTACACAATCGAAATTCTGGATTGTTAATATAATTTAAACTTTATAATGTTGGGATATCGTTGAAAGTTCAATACTATCAATACCTATTATTACAAGTTACGACAGTTTGATATTATATTGGAATTTCAATCAATGTGCTGCCATCTAGCGGTTAATTGCTGAACGACGACGAATTGGAGTTAATTTAGTTCCCCAAAAAAAGAAACGACCATATTTAGGAGTATAAGTTTTACTTTCCTTTCTTTAAATTAATAGAAATTTGTCAAATTATTTCGATACACAGAAAATTGAAAATTTATTAAAATAAAACTTTTCGACGATACGAAATACCACCACGGGTCATATTTTTAAAGTGGCTATCATTTTTGAACCCCAAAACAGCACAATTAGGCATTTTTCTTATTTCAGAGAATTTGCACAAAGGAACGACACTACCATACCGTACAAAGCGAAAATGGCAGACGTGGCTCAGATAGGTCTTTCGAGACCTATAGTTGGCATGCGTCAGACGCTAACTAACCACTTGTACTGTATTTATTGTTATGTGAGTGTTTTTAACGTCATAAACATTAAATATGACTTTATGAAAATAGTGATTTAAGATTGCATAAAATACAATTTTCATATCGGTCAATAGTTTTTGTCACGTCAGTACCGCTATATTGTTACGTTTTAAATTTCTTCATATTTTTATTGATGGTGCGAGTAGTATAACAATCGCATTTACGACTATTTACTTACAAGTCGATCCGTGTATCTGTATGTTTCTGTGTTGAAGATTGATGATCAGTACCTACCATCTCTCTTTTGTCCTACTAGGGCTTCCTTTGCCCACACAAACAGGCCCGTTATCCCGCTCCCTGAACCATAAAACTAATTAGCCTTTACATTCACGCCTCGTAAATCCACGTCCCAATTTAAGTCGGTCCTATTGACCCAATTTCTTTGGCATCTAATTTCCATGACACCTAATTTTCCTGCCATCTTAACCTGTTCTTAATGCCCGCTGAAATGGGTGTGCGTTGGACATCAAAGCGAAATATACGGGCATAAAAATACGAAGCTGTTTGATAGTAATTGGCGAAGTCTGGATATTATCAAGGGGAATCGATTCTAACATTGATGGATCGGAATTCGACGGATTTACACGTATGTATATTTTATGTCAATTTGTAACTATAATATATTTGGCTGGAGCTGGAAAGTACGGGCTTTTGTGCGTACATATAAGAAAAACATTTTCTTTTTATTTCATCTATTAGATTTTTTTTTCATCTTTCTCCACAGCCCCATTTATATATTTATTTTATTTATTACATATTGCTTACAGTCAACCCAAACGCAATAGTAAGACTTAAAGCTAAATGAAAGAACAATATTAAGTAAATTACAAAAATAAATAAAATATGAATATTGATAAAATTATAAATACAATACCATAAACAATAAATTATTACAGATTAACATTAATTAAAAAATAAATAAAACACATTTTAAACTAACACTTATGTGTTAGTTTAAAATGTATTAGTTAGTTTAATGTGTTTAAAATGTAGTAATAGGTATTATTACCTATTACTTAATACTTCTGTTTCCGGTCAAGGACTCCAGATAGCGTCCTGTGGAAAATGTGAATTTTGATTCTGAGCATGCAAAAAGATCGAACGAGGAGTCAAAGTTAAGCAATTGATTTAGATACTTTAGTGCTCGGGGCAGAGGGGCCATCTCACTCTACATTGTCTGATAGGTACTGCAAATAACCTCATTCTATGAAGTCGCACCAGATTAGTTCTAGGTACTTTAACCTTGAGTTATATTATATATATCTTCCATTCTTTTAGAGATTTCTCAAAAACAAAATATAAAACAAAAATTCACATCGGGATTCGCGCCTTCACCATTTGTAAGCTTAGTTATGTTATAGTACCATAAAGCCTACCTTGGACAACAAAAATGGGTTGTATATTATTCCCCGTACCAGACGAAACAGATAAGTTACAAGAGCCAGATTGCGTCTCACTTCTAGCATTCTATAATTTACCATACCTAAAATAAATGTTGTGGGATAAAGTACGGGGTAATATCCGTACATCTTCTTATATAAATTTCGAGCAAATGCTTCTGAATTTTCTCTAATGTTTGTGTTTGGTTGTGATGGACGGGGTTCCAAATGATAGCGTTGCATTCCAATTTGCTCCGAAGAAAAGAGTTATACAAAAGACACGACGTGAGGTTGGCTTTTAACGACTTTGATTGCCTTAAGACGAAACCGAAACACTTGCGGGAAGATTTACAAATTTTGTGATATGTTCTCGGAAAGTAAGCTCAGTGTCGAACCACGTGTCTAAGGGTCGTATTCCAGAACTGTACTCAATGCTCAAGTCAGGATTTGAGCAGACTTGTGCTTGAACACTGGAAATGTGACCCTAATGGCAAGGACTTGAGTATGATTTCTAGTGCTTTGAATCATACTCAAGTTCTGACTTGAGCATTTAGTAGAGTTCTAGAATATGACCCTTAGTCTTTGACTGATTTAGCTCGACTAATCCGAGTATCATTTATTTTATAATTACTGGTTACTTGTTTGTGAGCGCGAGAAAAAGACATAACGGTACAATTCTCCACATTCAACTGTAAACTATTATCCCTTCCCCACCCATTCACGTTATCAATGTCCCTTTGCAAGAGCACACTATCAGCATCAGACTTAATCGTCCTGGCCAATTTGATGTCATCTGCGAACATGAGACACTCGCTGTGTTGGATAGTCAGTGGCAAAAAATTTATTACAATTAAAAACAGGAGTGGCCCAAGGCAACTGCCTTGACCTACACCAGAGTTCACTTTATAAGGTAGAGATAAGCATCTATTGTAATATACATATTGCTGACGGTTTGCCAAGTAGTCTGCGAAAAATGCGGTTAAGTTTTTTGAGAAACCGGTAAGTATTAATTTCCTTAGTAGGACATCACAATCAAACTGATCAAATGTTTTCTGAAAGTCTAAGTATACTACGTCAACTTGCTTTTTGGAGTCTAGCTCGTCAGAGATGGCCGTGGTAATATTGATAAGATTGGAGCGACCTGTAAGAAATCCATGCTGTTGATTACAGAACCACCCCTTAAGTTGTTCATAAATAGACTTGTGCAAAACGGTTTCCATAACTTTTGTAAAAACAGATAAAACAGCTACGCGCGATAATTCATTATTTCAGATTTGTGACCCGATTTATGTATTGGTAGGACTTTCGACGTTTTCCAAACATTGGCATATGTATTATTATATATTATATATATTTTAGGGACAAAGTAATGATACGGTATAGGGGGTTAGTGAATGCTTCCCTGAAATCCTTTACTAACATTTGTGGAATACCGTCCGGGCCTTGGGTCAGTTTAGGCTTGAGTTGTTTCATAGCGCTATATATATCAAAATTCGTTACTTGGTCCACAATAATATGTCGATCGGACAACAGCTGGTAAGATGAGTGAACTGTCGTAGCTACAGCAGCAAAAGCATCATCGGGATTCAATATGGGAGCCGAAGTGAGATAGATGTTTCTGAAAAATGTCGCGAAATCGTCTGCGACTTTCTGTGATTTGGATTTCCCAAACACAGACGGATCGTTTGATTGTCTAATCGGTTTGACATGCGACCAAAATGCTCTTGGGTTAAACTTGATATTGTTTTCTATTATATCCATATGAGCACAGTAACATTCAGCCGTCAGCAACTTACATCGTTTGCGATAAAAATATAAAAGTTATGTCATTACGTACTTTTGAATAGAGTATGGTAGTGATTTTTTAATTTCAATAAATTAATTAGCTCTGAGCTATACCAATCAGGCTAATGAGAAATTGTATAATATGAGTTGATCTTATATGGAACAGAGAGTCAAGGGTTTTATTAATTGAATTGTAGAAAAGTTTAACTGCTTCACTTGGA
>NW_020653337.1:4933964-4959945 GCF_003589595.1 Hyposmocoma kahamanoa
ATGCTTTTTTTAAATTTCTAAAAGGTCTCTCAAAATGAAGCGTGTTTTCGTCGTTATTGTTTATGTGTTTGCCCGATCCCACAGATGGGAATTTGTTCATAGTGACTGCTATATGTAGTGGCATATGATGGACCTCGTATGCAACCAGGCAAATCTCCAATTCCATGACGTTGAGAATAAGTAGTTCTGCTTTTGAGAGCAATAAATCTAGAATACGACCAAGACCGTTGACCACAGTATTATATCTTTCTACATTAGTTTTGATTATAGTGACCCTCCGTACCGATCCTTGGAGTATACGAGAAGGGCACTATAACCTGTGCGCGCACAGGAACCCTATAACTTCAGGTTCTGACCCTAGATCATCCAGTCCTTCCATCATCATCCGGTTCGAGAGGCTAGTGCCTCGGGTGAGCCGCCCTGGGTGCAGTGCAGAATTGTAGGCACGCTCACTTCCCGTTGCGCATTGCACAATTAGCGGTTGCCACCATGTCACCATGTCTCACGGTGACGGGCGCAGTGGCAGTGCGTCTCAGATCTATGCGATTTAAAGATTATTATTTTAAAGATTATTAGATTATTATTATTATTTAAAGATTTGCAGAGCTGGGTTGCACTGCAACTGTTATAGACAGGCGTGTAGTTTACCATCAGGCGCACGACTTGTTCGTCTCGTCATAAACCGTATATATAAAATTTACACTTATTCTAAATTCCTTGCCAACGTGGGCATCAGATTGTTCGCAAGACAACGCTCTTTTCAATTGTATATCTGTTCTAGTTAATTCTTCATTAACTTACATTAAATACTAGACAATTTTCTCAACTAAAACTGTCTTTGCTAAATAATACTATCTCTAATCATAATAAATGTACACTACAACATTTCATTATTTAGCAATATATTTTTTTATTTGTTTTTCATATTTTTTTTACATTTATTAAATTTATTAATTATTTCCTTTCTTTAACTTTTTTTGTGTTATGTAGATGGACAAAATAGTTTCATTAGGAAATTTCGTAAGTGTAAGTAAAAAATAAACAATTGTTATCTACCAAGATCATTAGCATTACTTAACGAACTTAATTATAATTTTCTCCGATGATTTTTTCATTTGAAGGAAGAGATTGTAAACACTTGTAGTTCGAATAGTAATTCAAGTCCAGAATCTGAAATTGATACTGGTTGAGATACATAGTAAATAATTATAAAATAGAATGTTACAATTTGGTTTCTTTCCATCTACCATTGCCTACTATTTAGCAGTAAATATTAATAGGCATCAAAAACTTATTTATTTTATTCATAAATACACTAAAAATGTACTTAACAAACTTAAAATAATTGTCCTGGTAAGATTACTTACCTATTTAAATTCCAACCACGCGAGTTGTCGTGGGCGGAGCTAGCCTAGATAATATGCATTGACAATATTTTTTCTTTTCCTATACCATCTTGGTCATCATTGGTCTCCACAAATATACCCGACGCATATGTCGCCACTCTCCGAGACATCCTCAGAGGTTGTTGATTGTTCGAAGCTCGGACAAAGAATGAGCCACTACCTCGACTATTACCATTCTTATAATTCAAAAATACTCACAATAAAAGTGATAACGCAACATTGTCGATATCGATTTTTACATGTACACAGCTTTATCTTAATTACTATGAAGCTAAACATCACAAATAAACAGATAATTGTTTTCAATGGCATAGTAATAACATATTGATTTACGGGCATAGCATTACGGTGGTACATATAGCGTAGATACAATTTTTATTACACATTGAAATTATTCTCTGACTTCTACACTAAGAAAACTTGTATGATAGGAGTCGGGATACAAATTATATTGCCGATTATATGTGCAATAAATGACTTTATTTGTTCTGCAATTTGGTTACTTTCGTCATCTTACCTAGACACAAAGTGTCGCCCACTTAACAATGTGCCCCACGTGCTGTCTGTAGTATGAACGCTACAAAAGATGCAGCTCACGTGGTGGAACACACCTAAAATACTTTCATTGGCTATTAACGTGGCAATAAATATACTGTATTCTGTAATAGTTCTACAATCTGCTGTCACATTGAAAGAGTATTTTCTAAAGACACAAAATGTATAATTAAACAAAATCCTTCATTTGTTAAACCCGCAACTTCTCCTAGAGTTGGTTGTCAAATAACTGGTTGCAATTCAAGCCACAGTAATACTGCATAAGATTTGCACAGAAATTTGCGCATTTCCCAACTTCTTTGGAAGTAAAACAGTACAAGGTAAACTGAAGTTTACCACTACCAACGATTTTACTAAAGACATAATAATATATATACATCTTAATTTTGAAATAGGAAACGGAAAAAAAAATTAAAATACATTCAAATACAGTGCAGTTGGAATTCATATAAATGGAAAGAGGGGTGAAGGTATGGTATAGATTTAGATCTCGAATCAGAATAGTGGAAAAGGCCCTAAGGACGTCTCATTTAATTGTACTTGTAACATACCTGTAAAGCTTTTAAGTCTTTGTACAACAACCAAAATATACAAAATGCGGCCTCGTGTTCGAAAAATTATTTGCTTGGACAAATATGCCTAATTACAAACAGGCACGGCCCAAAATTAAGTGGCTGGTACTAAAGAAATAAATTTTAATATCAATAGCAAAAATGTCCAATTCATTACGCCTTGAAGAATCTTTCGTGGCGTTGGAAATGATTCCTAAATGTGGTAGTAAAAGAAAATAATGGTCTCCATCTTTGACGTTAATACAAATCGATAGTCTCATTACGTTCACGAAAGTCGAATTTAGTGGAGTTGTGATTCTATTCAAATTTTTTTTTAAATAATCGCATTGTATAACAATCCAAACAATCTTTCTTTTAATTTTGTTTTTAACAAATGTATAAAAACGTTTTCCCATACAAGTACATCATCATCAACAGCCTCTCTAAATGTGCGCCATTTTGTCCGGCTCTCAACCCTTTTCGTCACTCCACCTGCCCGGAGAGCATCCTACGTTATGTTTGCCGAGTCGCGGTTTTCACTGCAGAAGTCGTTTCCCTCATCAGTTATCGGCTCTTCAACAAATATGGCCAACCCACTGCCATTTTAGCAATGTCGATAATCTTGGTTATCAGTTGCATAAAACCATTACGGATTTTACCCTTTAGATAAACTCCGAGCATAGCTGGTTCCTCTATGAGCGACTTTAAAATGGTACACTTTCCAATACATAACGCAATTCGCTTCTTATACTTTACGTATGTTGCATGTTTGTGTAAGTCCCAGTAACTAAATGTTAATTAAGTGAAATATCAACAATCTCGAACCGGTAGTAACGCTTCAAGAACAAAGTCTCGATTCAGAATGAGTAAAGTTCAATTTAGAAGAGAGGAGCGAGCGTTTCAAGTGCGTCGTACGATTTTACACTGAGCTTGAATACTTCACTTGTTATTACAGTGATTGTTCAATAAAACGCAGGCTAGAAATTTGAATTTTTGTATATTTGAAATACACCTAAGCTCTCTCGTATGGAACAGATTTTATAGTAGAAGTGTTGCCATAAAACGTAACACATATTTAACACGACATCTTACATACATTTTACAAATGTTGCCTATTGATATAACCAAATAAAGAATTTTGAATGTTTATTTAATGTTCAATTTATTAATTGAACAGTGATTTGGATGTAAATTTTAATGTTTTTACTGGAATGAGCTGAAGTTGTAGTATTATCTATTCATTAATCTACGTGGTTAAATAACTCGGTTTCCCGGTCCCCTCCTACGTAAAGTATCGTATGTCCAAATTGTCAAGTTTACAGAGGAGTCTTTTATAAACATAACACGTGACTTTAGCGTATTTCAGTTTTATTCGTCAAAGCTCGTTACTCACATAGAGTATCATAAAATATCTGTCAGATGATCTATGATGATTTATTAGATGATCACTCTATATGAGTAACGAGCTTTGTCGAATAAAACGGAAAACTTGAAAACGCTTCCCAGTAAACTTGACAATTTCGATATACGATACTTTACGTAGGAGGGGTCGATTTAGGTACAATCTACAAAATGTTCAAAAATTTATCTTGTAATTGAGAGGATAGTAAGGTTTATTATTAGGTCTCAGTTGTGGTCCCTCTAAAATAATGTTATAGTTTTTAACCGATTCCAAAAAAAGGAGGAGGTTCCCAATTCGACTGTATGTTACGCGCGATAACTCGTGAACCGATAAATTGTGAAAAGATTTGACGATTCTTTTCTTGTTGGAAAGAGGGTACGTCGGTATTTAATTGATCCCATTTAAATTTGAAGAAAACATTCCACCTCTAAGGGTAGAAAACTAGGGAATGAATCTAGTTTCGGGTAACCGATTTTAATAAAACTTGGCAAGTAGATGTAATTCCACTTTTGAGGTCGGTTTTATTTTTATAAAAAAGTTATACAATATTGTGTTTCCCTGTTACTGGGATACACACAACTATATAAATTGTGTGTAGTTAATAGGAAATATTGCAATTGTTGTGGATTGTTCACTCATATAATGACTAGAATTTTATTTAGTTCCCAAAATTACAAGTCAAAAGATCTTCATACCTACCATTAAATAAAGGCTGAGATTGATGGCGACCACTTTTTTTTTATAATATTAAGTGATGGGACGAACAAGTCGTGCGCCAGATGGTAAGCTACTACGTCACTTGATATTATAAAAAAACCTAAATCGAACAGCATTTTTTAGGCACTGACACTTTGCAACTTGGCCGCTGATGGTCTTGACTGTGCGACCGGATAAATAGAACAGCAATAATTGGAAACGCATTTTATATTACCTGAAAAAAGTCCCATTTTTGGTGTTGCCATCACCCTACATTTGACCACGCTAAACTAGAAATTTTGTTCACGTAGATGCAGTACCGAAAACAGCTAAATAATACGAGTTAATATTATATTAATATTTTGAAAACACAAAATCGAGTTTTTCTATTTATTTATTTAGGAAAACATACAGTCATAAACAAGTCTAACAAAATATTCATTAAATTATTAACGACCAGATTGTTCCATAAAAGAAACAAATATACCTATCTCAACGAAAAGAATTAATGACATTTATGTGCTCCATGCACCTATCAGAAAAGAAATGAATAAAGAATGACTGATAATATAGACAGTGATTGATCTAGCCGTCGGATGTTTTATTTGTTTGAATTTATTAATTGCACCTTATAATATTTCGTACTTTTTGCTTGTATCTCTTCAATGATAACGTGGATGTCTTAAGGTGGTTTTGGGCGAGAATCTTCACTACCTATAATCACAGCACGAGCTCGCGTGAGAACGCGATGGCTCGCGCGAGCTATTAATGGCAATTTTTGGTGGAAATAGGCCGGCAAGATTTCTGCTCTCGTTTCGCCTCACCTCGTCACGTCTCTGTGGTGGAAAACTACCATTACGATTTGTTTTTCTTTATTAAGGAAAATACACATCATAATTAGTAAAAAAAAGAAAACAAACAAAAGGTACTGCTCATTCCCAAAAGAAATTTCTTCCTGCAGACCTAAATGTAGGACACAATAATTACAAAAACGTGCATAACAAAAAAAACAATATATGAATTTATTGTTTTATACTTCGTTATTATAATACCTACACAAGCGTAGTTTATTTTTAAAGCGTAGCGTGTTTTTGGCGTAATTTGTTTGTGGGCTAATAGTAGGTAGGGTAGGTAGGATAAAATGTATTTTGGTGTGGAAAAACATTCTTGGAATATTAAACTTAATCAATTCCAGTAACGAAGCAGAGATTTTACTACCGTTCACTACTTTATATACAAAAATGTCATCCAAAAGACAGGTCTGTAAATTAGACAATCTATATTATACCTTTTTGCGGCTGTTTCATAGTCAACAAAGAAGTGCCCGGTTCGGTACCTAGTCTGAGGAAATCAGAATTTATTTTGAACTTTCTCAATATATCTTTATTCGACGCATGCAAATTCTACAAGCGGTCTACGATAAGCGATTACGAAAAAGTAATATAAGATTTTATAGGTAAATATTTTATTGACAAATCTAGTACATATAAAAATTAATTCAAATTGCTTATAAGCTCTCGAGCGCGTCCAGCATCTTGGCGCTTGGGTTAATGAAGCAGGGGACTTGGATTAGGAGATAAAAACCTGGATTGAGATCGCCCGAGCGTCTTTCATGAAAATGAAAAGAGTGTTGTACTGCCGAAAACATTGCATACAACTTAGAATCCGCATCCTCCACTGTTATATCTGGGCAGTCCCATATCTTTCTGCTTATGTTTTGCTTATAGTGCCCCTCCCTATCAATCTCTTGGTTATGCGGGAAGGGCACTATGACCTTTACGAGCGAGTGTTATATCTGGGCAATCGTTATATACGGCAGCGAGGCATGGGCCATCAAAGAAGAAACCAAGAAGAAACGAGACGTCTCCATGCATTTGATATGTGGTGCTATCGCCGCATGCTTTGTATCAGCTGGAGGTACAAAGTCGACAACGAGACAGTACTCTTGCGCATTAATACCTCACGCCAGCTGATACGGACCATTTTGATGCGACACGATAGATACCGACTGTTTCAACGTATAATGATGGGAAAGGTTGAAAGCAAGAGATGCGTTGGAAGACGTAAAAAGTCCAGTTACGTAACATAAGGGAGTGGACCGGAGTCACGAGCGCAGAACAACTGTTTCGTTTGGGCTTGGACAGGGATAAATTTGCCATATTGACGGCCAACATCCAGTAGTCGAGAGGCACTATAAGAAGAAGAAAATAATATATATAAATAAATAACTTCACGATTAACGCCCTTCAATAAGCTATACTTATAAGTAGTTTTAACCACACATTACAGAATTGGTATCGACATAAAGAATAATAACATTAGGGGCCGTAAGTTTTCCACGAAACTCCACCCTGTACTTATGTCTTAGACGATTCTACCCGTTCTCGGTATAGTATAAGTGCTCAACTTTCAAGTTCTACGTAATTCCGTTTAAAACTTCCATTTTACATGACGCATAATTTGCTTTTACAGACGTTAAAAAGAGGGGTCACAAGTTTGAAGCCTTTGTATACGTGTCTGTCTGTATATCTGTGTCGTAGTTTCAAAACAGACGGACTAATCTCAAAACAGCTTTCTTTATTTGAAGGGTACTTTAATCGAGATGATTGTTTGTTGTGTATATGTGTACTTATGTACACGATGTATTTTATACGCGCCGACGACACACGTTTTGCGAACACGTGATTACGGCGTCGTAGAGGCTCTAAACGCAGATTGTTGCGATTGTATCGATTCAAACGCGATACAGACGTTTGCGAGAAGCGCGTTCGAAGCTCGTCTGTATCGCGTTTTACGCGCGTTTGAAACGATTCAAATGCGCGCAAACATCACGTTGCAAGCAAGTAGCTTATATACTCCACTCGGGTTTACACTTACAATTTCATGTAGTTGATTTATTTCAAAACTAACCGAAACTAACAAACAAAACTAAAATTAATACTATCTCTTATCAAAGTGCACGATACACTCGGTCTGCGCCGCGTATACGCGCGTTTATGGCGCCACTGAATTTGTGAACGTGTGCAAAGGTTTAATCTGTAGACTATCCAATCCTATCCTCAAATACTTACGTATCATGTAAAATTAGACTTTACTAGTTGTTGATTTACTTATTGACTTCCTTTTGACTTCTTGGAGCACTTTGTTTTGTACCGAGTGTTTTCAAATTTAAGCTTTATTAAGAATAACATATTAGGGAGACACTTTAATGCATGATGTTGTAAAATTTACTTTCTTTAATGAGAGGTAATGCCACTTCGGATGAAACTTTGTATTAGCAAGAAGAGTAAATTTACTAATGAGATGAAAATACTTTAGGCAAAAGAAATTCCCAGAATCTCTCGAAAGGATTACAGACTTCGTATCTCGAGTTTTATATTGTCGCAGTAAAGGTAATGGTTTGACCCAAGTTAGATAGAAATCATTGAATTTTCAGCCTTATTACGTTTTGGGTATAAAAAGGTAGTACTGAGATTTGACCTTTGGACTGTGGCTACATTAGGATTTTATGAGATTTTTTTTGGTATTCTCAGACAATACGTGACCTTGAGTTTATTTTGTTTTTGTTCGCTACCATACAAACCTTATAGTACATAAAATAGGTATACTTAATTTCAGCAAATGTGTGTTCAAGATTCTTGAAATCGAGATTCAAAAGTTCCTCACATATAGCTGTTCTTCATTTACGTTTGATTTGATTTCTGGTCTGATTCGCGGGTTTCATTCAAATTGCGTTGAGTAGTTACGAGAATATGTATATCATACATGGTACGTAAGTGCTTTTGACAGCTTCAAGCGTTTGAACTTAGGATCGTCCTCATCGTAAGCGGTATAGAGTTGAATTTAAATCTTAAGCCAAACAGCTCTTGACCCAGACTAACTTTGTTTTCATTTATAATTTTGGGCAACGGAACAGGTTGGAAGTTTTTAATTCTTTAATAGGGCGGACTTTAAGAAAACTGGTCTGGTGCTAAGACACACCTAACAAGATCAGTTGAGATATGCTTGAAAATGTTACACAGACGACAGCTGCAAGCCAAAACAGACACGATACCATCTACGGCCTCATCAAATGGAACACGGGAAGTCGAGCATTATTTATATGGACCGGCCAAATGAATAAACTTTTATTTGGTCGTTCTTGATAATGACCGGTGCGTATTAATAATGATTAATCAAATTGCCAGTAACATAAACATTATGTTCTGTATATCAAATTATGTCTCTTCGATCAAACATCTGACGAATAACAATTCCTGGCGAATACGTACAGTCATTTGCGAAATTTAAAACAAAAAGAAAACAAACTACAAATCTTGTTTCAGTACCTAAAATAAATCCAGTGGACGACAGCTGAGGACAACACTTTCAATTGCAAATCGGACTCTCATGAATTCACAATAGGGCTTGAAGTAACCATGTTTCTGTCCGGCGCAAGGGACATTTTACTATCTCATACTTTGCCACGTGAATATACCCACGACTTTAATTTCTAAGTTACGTACATTAATTACCCTACCATAAGGTTTGAAAATGAAGGTTTTCAATCAGTGCGTTCTACCCATTACGACATACGCAGTCGAGACATGGACACTCACGATATGGCTAGTCCATCAGTCAAAAGTCACTCCGCGAATTCTGGAACGAGCTATACCGGAAATTTCTCGAAGGATTAGATTCGAAATGAGGTTATCCGACAGAGATCTAAGGATGTAGACATAGCTGGTGGAATAAGTGAGCTGAAATGGCACTGGGCTGACCATATGTGTTGAAGAACCGATAACCAATGGAGGAAGCGAGTTCTTTAGTGGAGACCACGGCGCGGCAAATGTAGTGTAGGACGAGGGATTGACACTTTGAAAGTTGTTGGCAGCAGATGTATGCGACAAGCTGAGGACCGGGCGAAATGGGCACACGTAGGGGGAGGTCTGCGATAGACTGACGATGCTGATGATGTATATTTGTAAATGTTTACAAACAATGTCTCTCAGTAACACTGAAGAAAAATATCGACAAGAAAATGCACAAACCCTGGAAAACGTGTGAGGTCTCAAGCCGCATTAGAGAAGCCCCATTCCAACACTGGAACATGCAATGCGATTCAGAGATATACGTACATATATGTATTTTTTTACAACTAAATCAGAACCTTTTATATGAGTCTTCCAGGGTAATAGAACAACGTGGAAGGCCTCAATGGCTCTTTATGTGTGAAGCGACAAATAAGAAAAAGATAAATTAATATCAAAATGCGATGAAATAATAAATTAATGTACAACGTTTCCATTACAGGTATAACCAAAACGTCCAACCTGATTTTAGCTGATGATTGTGTTGGCCGTAGCAAATAATTTGCATCAAAAAAATTATTTTGTATTATTAAAGAAAAATATTTTCTTTCAAATGTTTGTATCGAGAAATTAATTCGTTTTTCTGTTAAGATGTAATATTATCTACGGTAATTTTAAAAATAATATTTGTTTTATTAATGCGTGCTATATTTGAAGAACGGTAAAGTTTTAAGAGGGAGCAGAGGAAAAATTCCTAATCTTCGATTTGATTTTAGAGGGGTATATCCACTTTAAAGTTAAAAATAAAATATTGTATGAGTAACTACACGATATATTCAAGCATAGACATTAATCAGAAACATAAAACAATAAAGTTTCCTCGATAGATAAAAATCACGAAATGACCTCTAATTTTCACATTTTTTCGATTTATCCTCGAAAAGTTAGATAATTAATTATATTTATGCATGATCGACAACTGTCACTACAGATTTTTTTTGAATCCCTTTAATTTTAGAGTTATTCTGCTAAAACGAATTTGGTACTTTTAATGCGCAAAATTCAACATCTCCTGTCGCATGTCACGCGAACTTCAGGCATATATTTGTTTCTCAAATTTGGGCGGAGCCAACGTCAAAACTTTTTCGCATGCTCCCTCTTAAGTTATTCATGAAAAAATACCCAGATCTGGTGAATCATACAGGTTTTGTATTTTAACATGATAATGTTAATCTACACAAGGAAATCAAAAACTATTGCAGTTAGGGAGGTGTTGTTACCTCATCCATCTGATTTGCCCGACACAGCCCCTTCAGATTTTCAATTGTGTCGATTTTCACAAAATTTTTTGAATGGACAAGACTTTGATAACGACGAGGAATCAAACAATACTTAAAAGTTGTATTTTATAAGTAACGAATGGAATTCCAAAATTACTCGAAAAATGGCAAAAGATTGTATAAATCAACATGGTCAATAACATAATTGATAAAAGATAATTTGTCTTAAAGTTTTATATCGATACTTTATGCCGCACAATTTTTTTGGTCCATTCATATGAAGAGTCTAGGGAAAGAATGATCAAAGTCACTTGAGGAGAACTTAAGAAAAACCAATTTTTAAATATTGTTAAAAAAGACACGAACAAACACTATCTGAAATCAAGTCAATGCTGACATAAATGTATGCAACGCTGTGTAATCCATTTCAACTAAAAAACATTTAAAAATAATTTTTAAGCTTTCTACCATTTCGCAAGCATTTTTATGACTAAAAGTAAAAACAAATTTTTAAAGAACATTGAATCTTATTAGCTTTTTACTGATTTAGGCAAAGTACGCTCAGCTTTTATCGTACGGTATTATAGCCTGTTCCAATCCATTCTGAATAAAAAGTAAACAAACCTGTTTGGTTAAAATTCTAAAGCAATCAATCAATAAATCGAATAATAATAATAACGCACACACTCAACATAGCCCCGCACTAGGTAAACCCTGGGTCGCGGGTGCCATGGACACACACATAGACAATCACAAATTACAACCAAACTCACGAGAGAAATAAATGTAGGCCATAAAAATATTTCTCCCGGCCCGGGAATCGAACCTGGGACCCCTGCGTGGCAGTCCGGCATGGTAACCGTTCGGCCACGGAGGCAGTTATATAAATAAGTAACACTTTCACGTATATTTCGAAGATTTCGACTTGATATATCATCACGTTTTCCAACAATATACATTTAAATGGCATCGTAAAATCATATTTGAAAAATAGTAGTCCAATAATGAGGTTTTTATTCATCTACACTTCTATGACCTATGGTTGCATAGTGCTCTTCGAAAAAATACATTCGGTTCAATCAATTAAAGTTTAGTAATCGATTATTAAATCGAACATTTCAATCGCAATCGAACGAGTATCTAAGTGTAAGGATTTGAAGGTGGATTTAAATTGAAATTTCAAATATGTTTATAGGTTATGTAAGGAAAACCGCTGGTATGACTCAATTGAACAAATCGATTCATTCAATTAATTAACGATTTGTAGTTTGCGTTACAATTGGCCAACATAAAACCGTCTATGGTCGGGTCAATGACTTGTTTGTTTATTTTTGTTCAAAATGGATTGAAACGAAGTATAACTTAAAGCGTGTTTTAAGTGGCTTTGACCATTCTTTCCCTGGTCTCTTCATATATATTGGTTGCTCAACCACACGCAACGGTTTTGGGTGAATATTATTCTATGAATGGATATTTGTGAATTGGATAAGCTCAAACGTTTCTTGGTAGGTTTTAAAACGGATGTAACTGCGGTCAGTATTTGCCTAGAATATATTGTAAAGCTACTACAACCTTGGGGTATGAATTCATGCAAATTAACTTTAGTACGTATAAGTGTAAATGGCGAAACTCGGATAAAATAAAAAATATAAAATCCATTCAATATCCCGAAAATTTGAGGTGTGTCCATGATAAATAAATAGATAAAGAACAATTTAGAAATGTTCCAACTTAAATTCATTTACAATTACGTAAAATGGTGAACTGTCTTTGAAGACAGTAACACATAGAAGGATTGTTTAGTAGAAGTAGAGCTCCTTGTGTAAGATGTCATCCAAGATAGCACTGCCACCTTTACCTATTTCTACCGACAAGCAATAATGTCAGCATTACTGTGTTCCGGTTTTGAAGGGTAATGGTGCTGGTGAAATTACAGGCACATGGGACTTGTCTACTTATGTCTCAGGGTGACAGTTCCCCTCAGATCTTTGCTATTTAAAGCTCTATAGTTTACCATCAGGCGCACGACTTGTTGGTCCCGTCACTTAACATTATATATATGTAAAGGTTTCTCAACACATTTTGATTTGTTAGTTCGCAATATTTTTTTTATAATTTGATTATTTTCAATGTTCTTCATTTATGCTTTAATACCTTACGCCAACTTAATATAATTGTTCTGGTTACATCCTGTACGTACGCACGTCACGTATTTATTCCAGTTAGGTAGATCAAAAACAGGTATCTCAATTTCCCGTACGAGTCTGGCATACACATTTCGCCTTATTTATTATCAACGTTAGGAACATCGTCCATCAACTTATAGAATTAATCCATGTTCCTACCTGACGAAAGGCTCCCCTGACATCACTACATAACTGTTATTTATTCCATTACAAAAAGTACCTAAACACAAAACGTATGAACACAAAACGTATAAACGTACAAAAAGTATGAACACCACGGCACGGTTACCTTTTACAATTAAGATTTACATTTTTGTTATGTTATCATAATATTTTATTACGATGGCTTTCTAGAATAGTGGTCTATCCCAAAAGCATCTAATTCACCAGGAAGATGGTTTAAAAAACCTGTGACGAGTCTGTCACGTAAAGTTATATGTATTGTAGACTATCTGAACGTTATAATTATAAATAACAAAGATCAAATACTTAGAAAAAATTCCTGCGATCCGGTTCCGAATCGACATCTTTTAGCAAACCGTGCTTACCAGTTAAAAGAACGGTACGAACCAGTTAAAAACCAAAAATAAAGATCTGCAGCAAGCTATAGAAAAGTTCGTAAGATCCGCTGGTCCGTGGCTTAGTTGGCAAAGCGTCTGGAACGGTTTGCTAGAAGACGTCGATTCGGAACCGGCCGGTTTCGATTTTGTTACTAATAATTATAAAAAACTAGTGGAGCATTTTCACAAAAAAAATATTGAATATCATGGTAATAAAACATCGTGAGCGTGACTTTCAATAATAACTTGAAATTTCTTTTATTCAGCATTTTCTGAACAACACTCAGTAATAAACCACAAAACAATTTTGGATTGGGCCACTGTTCTTGGTGAGCAGCGAATGGCCGTACCTTGTACCTCTGAATTTTTTAGAATTAACATGCGAAGTTAAATTTGGATTTTACAATGAGCTTTACGGTGAAGGAAAACGTCGTAAGAAAACATGCACAATTCTTCAAATCAATTTAGTGATGTATGTAGTTCCCAATCCGCATTGAGAAGATTGGAACTGTAGCTCTCACTCTCTCGTTGTGAGAGGAGGTTTGTGCCCAGCAGTGGGAGTGATCTTACTGGACGAACAAATCGTGCATCTGGTAGGAAACGACACGCCTACCCATAACCATAAAGACGTGAGGGTCACTACCACAGCGCCCGTTAACCTGAGACGCAATGTTGACAAGTCACATGTGCCTGTAGTTTCACCAGAGCTCTTTAAAACTCGGAACGCAGTAAAGCTCAATTTGAACCATGAGATTTATCTTTATGCCATTTATTGTATGGTCCAAAGTTATTGGTTAAATAGTGAAAACAAAACCAACATTATTGTAGCTAATTCATATACAAAAAAGGCCAAGTTTTAATGTACCAATGACCAGAATTTTGGTCACAACCTCGCGTGCATCTCGACCGTCCGTCACTAGATTTCCTACCTCAGCTTTAACTATTCATGCTCTGTCTACAGACGTATTGGACATGTGTAATGCACCTCACAATGTGTTGTCCTCAATTTATTGGATTATAAAAATTTCCTTTCTTCTTTTGTCGGGGTACTACTACCGTACGTGACTTCATGATATTTTGCGTTAGTGGCGATCCTGTAGATATTTTCTAAGGCTGGCAAACAAATGTTGATCAACAGAGTCGTTGAAACGTTTCGAAATCAATCCATCTGTTCTTAAATTGCAAATACTTCGGAAATTGTTCAAAACACTGTTAAAAATATATTATTAAAATGGTATATAGATTTTAAGACTTTCGTGGTTATTCACTAAATGATTATCACTAGTATCAGGTTTCTGTAGTATCAGGTCATACCACGGTATGACTTCTTTTTATTTTCCCGATATTTCGGAACGGTTGCACGCTCCATGGTCAAGGGTTGACTGGACGGCGGCAGATGACAGCTTTAAGAGCAGACATATCTGTCTACCCTCTTGCGCTGTCGACGACTACCTTCATCGCGAACTTCATACCGTGGTAAGAAACCTGATACTAGTGATAATCATTTATTAAAATGGTGTTCGTATACGAAAAGAACTTCTTTAGGTGATTTGCATTTTTCAATATCTTCACTTTTGCTGTACTGCCAACCGTGAGATACTTAAGTTTCTTCACTCAACCAGGTGTCTTTACACCTAACAGAGACTGACAGCGCGACGTTGTTGTATTAATTGTAATATTCATTTTATTAATTATCGTTATGTTTTTCCACCGTGATGTTCATATTTTTTGTGTACAAATACTCCGCCAGTTTGTTATACATTATTTATACACAGATCGAACAAACAAATGTGCTTGTTTTAGTGTTTCCTCGATCTTAATATCAGTAATAATATTTATTTCTTCTTTTTTTATAAGTCTTCAGTAGTAGCCTTCGTGATTTAAGTCGTATCATCTTCCTACACTAGATCTTCCTTGACGTGGTCGCTACTCTAGAACAAGTCTGCTCCATTGGCCATTAGCCACTCTGCATTTCTTATCTGCGTGTCTGTCATCGTCTGACTCACGTTACCGCCAACCAAATCGTAATTGCGAAGTGATTCCACGGAGACGAGATTCGAACCCCCTCCTACCGCGCATCTCTCCGCACGATCAACCCGTATTGAGAACTCGATCACTCGTCTTGTTAGTACATAGTCAAGTGTAGAACTAAACGTAATATTTATAAGGTTAGTTAGACTCAATATACATTACCATAGAACGGAATGGAAGGAAATTATGTAACAATTTTCAGAAAGGTTCTGGTTTCACAGTATTTCACAATATTTACGTTTAACAGTCGATACGATCTCAGTTTGAATTAAAATTTTTCCCGTACTAATACGGTTAATTTTGCTTGTGTCGACCGGCAGGACTCTGGCCTTATTTTTTACAAAAGAAATTAAAGACATTTGAAAAATTTATATCGTATAGAATACGTGTTCTGTTTAGTTCAGTTGATATAAATAAAAATTGTTATTTGTAATACATACTATTTTACATTACATACCTATTGCATAAAACGATTTTCTTGTAAAATATCGAAGTAAATTTGTGTTTGCTTTCTATAGCGAAAAATTTTAGGAATCGTGTATTTCACACCACCACACCATACAATAATCAGTGTATATCTTCAATTTTATATATTTTGCCAAAGTATTTGATTCAACACTTTCAGTGTTAGGCTCAACAAACACTGGCGCGTCGACTCTCGCATTAGTGCGCCCGGATCACAGTGTGGTCGGCGTCTGACGCCTCACAGCGTCCAAGTAACGCGCGGGGACGCGCAAAACGCTCGACTTCAACGTCTTCGTCTGCGTATTTTACGAATTTGTACGATAATAATGGGAAAATAGAGATGAATGTGCTATAGGCGAAAAACATGACGCGTCGCGACGTTTCGACTCTGCGCCAATGTGAGTTAAGCCATAAGCGGAATCAACCAAAGCCATTTGAGGTTATATGACTCTTAATTTAGTACGAAGTATGTTGTAAAGAGTAGCTATACCGCTGAAGCTTTACTTTTTTGGCTATCATAGTGGTATTTACATAATCTCATAAAGCTACATATTTCTAGGTTTTTTTTGTTATAATATGGATAATTTTTGTCGAAATTTACCTACTGTCCATTTAAAAACTATATTTCCTTTTTATCTTTAAATTTATGAGAAACCCGAGTACGTTTCTTTAATGGTACGCAAATTCAACTTTTCGTTGCCCTGATGACAAAAACAAAGTTTTTGCAAGGCAATATAGTTTTTCATGATTTTATGATAGAACCAATTAGAAAATTTATGATATTGATAATGTACTTATGATATTGCACCTGCAGGTATTTCTGAGACAACGCGAGAATTCTCTGGAAGACGCGCGACCAGTATTATTCAGATTTTTTGTGAAGCAATTCTACTAGTTTTATTACGATTATTAATATAAAGATCGAACACGTCGAAAATTTCTTCGACCTCGTGGGACTTGAATCCACGATCATGTCCACGATCCACCGTAGCATAGCACAGGTTAAGTTACCGAGCTGTCGAAATTCTCCTATGTGTCTTTGTTATGGATTTTTGTACTGGCCTTCGGCATTCGTCACCGCTAGTGACATCTAATGAGAGATTTTTCAAAAATCTTCTCTCCGCAGCCGGTGTCTTTACAGATGCCTCAATTGACGTAAATGTCGCTTTTTGATCAATAGTGTAATTGAGATTTTTTGTGCACTAACTCCATTCATTTTGTTATGATCAACTTAATAAATTACAAAATCGAACACATAACTTCTTTTTTCCTAGGAAAAAACGCGCGATCTATTCTCTAACTCGTATCTCGTTTGTACAATTGGAATAAAGTTTATTACGCTATGGTTATAAACATTCGCTTTCATTCCTTTCCGTGGCAATGCAAATTGAGCCTTAGTCATAAGGTAACAGAATGTGGAAGTCAGCTTTGCAGCTTGTAAATTTAACGTTAACGACTCCTATTCATCACCTCGACCGCACTAGACGGAAACAAAGCAAGCAGGACACAATTTGACACAGAGCAGCATTTTAATTATCCACCGGGCTGCACTGAGTAAACTAGATGCTCTGACAATGGTGGACACATTGATGTCGATTTACTGAATGAGCCAAAAATTTAAATGTTTAAAAATAAGCATTTAGTAGCAGTAGAGCTTATTGTGAAAAAGTTTGTCCAGGGAAGTACTGCCACCTTACCTAATTCTGCCGCCAAGCGTGCAGGCCAATATGAGCAATCTGTGTTCCAGTTTGGAAAGGTAAATGTGCTGGTGAAGCATGAGACTTGTCAATTTATGTCTAAGGGTGTCGGGCGTAGTGGCAGTGCCCCTAAGATCTTTGCGATTTAAAGCTCTGAGTGGCACTGCAACTATTATGGATACGCGTGTCGCTTACCACGACTTGTTCGTTCACTTGGTATTATAAAAAAAAGTAAGTAAACAGTGGAAGTATCTCACTCAACTGTTATTAGCAACTATAGTTGCCAATGACGTTGTTGCACCAAAGGTTGCCAAACAAAAACAATACCGGCGGTATTGTGTCCACTTTTTTTTTGCTTATTCTAGTGCGATACCTCGAATCGCCTTCAAATTTTTGCTAGTATTTCTCAAAATAACAGGTAATAACTTGTAACTAATAAACTTGAAATCAACGGACATCTCTACCAAGCAAAGATAAAATAGAAAATAATAGTCAAAATTACAACTTGTGGCACGATTATTGACGTTGAGTGTTAGCTGAAGATTTTAGTATTACTATTTAGTTTTGCAAGTATTACCTATCAAAATGATCGTCAGGATGTGCTTTTTCCGATGGTGTTAAATCTTTAACATTTGATATCATATTGGAATCACAATCTAATTGGAAAAAATTCATCAAGTGAAGGTCATTCCACCTTGTGATTGTTTTCTAGAAAAAAAAACTTATTCATTATTAAAAGACTTATTGGAGTAAAATATCACTCAAACACATAACTTTATTCAATATAGGTACGCATACTGTGGCAAACCTAGATACGGGCCTGTATATAAAAGAATGCAGGAGTCTAGGAACCTATTTAAGTCAAAACTTAAATGGTGCCAAGATAATAAAAACCAAATACGTATGGATTTATTAGCGTCTCTCCATTCAAGTAAAAAATTTTCAGATTTTTGGAAAGAGACAAATAAGCTAAGCCCGAAGTCGAGCTTACCTGTCAGTATTGAGGGTGTGTGCGAGCCTCTCCAGATTGCGGAATTATTTAAAACTCATTTTGAGTTAAAGTCACCTCTGGGGCCAGCGGTGGGTCAGTTCCTTGATGGCGAAGTAAACGGGCAGCCGCATGTACATTTTTCTGCGAAGGAAGTTGCAGCCGCCATCGGGGGCCTGACACGCGGCAGGTCGCCGGGTCACGACTCGCTCAGTGTGGAGCATTTGAAGTACGGTAGTGAAAACCTACACAGTGTACTCGCCCTGTTTTTCACGCTGTGCGTCAGCCACTCATACTTGCCTCAGGAACTTATGAAAACAGTTGTAGTGCCTGTAGTGAAGAACAGGACGGGAGACCTTTCTTGCCTTAAAAACTATAGACCTATATCCTTGGCTACTATCATTGGTAAGGTACTGGACAGTTTGCTAGACAAGCACTTGAGGAGGCATCTGAAGTTACATGATGCACAATTTGGGTTTAGACCAGGTCTATCTACAGAAGCTGCTATCCTTTGCCTCAAGCACACTGTCCAGTATTATACCTCTAGGAAGACTCCAATCTATGCTTGTTTCCTTGACCTGTCCAAAGCTTTCGATCTTGTATCGTATGACAGGTTATGGACAAAGCTGCAGGAGGAGACCAGTCTTCCAAGAGAGTTTATAGGTCTATTTAAGTATTGGTACTGTAACCAGAATAATTTTGTAAAATGGGGAGGCTCAATGTCGAGCATGTACAGGTTAGAGTGTGGAGTGAGACAAGGTGGGTTAAGTTCACCAAGTCTCTTCAACATTTACATGAATCGTTTAATTGATGAGCTTAGCAACACCAAGGTCGGATGCTCAATAGATGGAATAATGGTGAATAATATTAGTTACGCGGATGACATGGTGCTGCTGAGTCCCTCAATAAGTGCTCTTCGGAAATTGTTAGGCATATGTACAAAATATGCAGTGGCTCATGGTCTTAGGTACAACGCGAGTAAGAGTGAGTTGCTAGTTTTTAAATCGGGTAGCAAAACCTGTAGCACTGTGCCCGAAGTTACTCTGTGTGGCACTCCTCTTAAAAGAGTCACCGAATTTAAGTACCTAGGGCACTGGGTCTCTGAGACTTTAAAGGACGATTTAGATATTGAAAGGGAGCGTAGGGCGCTAGCGGTGAGGGGCAACATGTTGGCTCGTAGGTTTGCTAGGTGTACTGACGATGTCAAACTTATGTTGTTCAAGGCGTACTGTCAGTCATTTTATACATGTAGCTTATGGGTCAATTACACCCAAAAAGCTCTTAGCTCCCGCCGTGTGTTGAACAATAATTTATTCAGGATGCTGTTGAAGCTGCCTCGATTTTGTAGTGCATCGGGAATGTTCGCCGTGACTCGCTTAGATGGCTTTTCAGCTATCATGCGAAAAAGGGCGGCTTCTTTGTTGCGCAGGATTCGGGGCGGCGATAATAGCCTCCTGAGTATAATTGCAAACCGTGTACAGGGTTGCTTTCTAGATCACTGGTCTGGAGGATGCACATTGGTTTTGTGGCCTATAATAATAAATTGTAAAATAAGCTATTTGTAATACTAACCCTATTTTTAAGCGTTTTGTTACTAACCCTTATGGACTTAGTCCGAAATAAAGAAATTTATTATTATTATAGGTTGTATTAAAACCTTTTTTATACAACAATAGACAAGTTATATTGTGAATTTTGGAAGGATTCATACATTTTCTTCCTCGCGACGTGTGTTTTCTCACGTCATTTTCGCAAATTTTCCGTGATTTCCGCCACTACCCGGGATTGTTTTTAATTTATTTTAAAAATAGTAAAAAGCTATTTTGCATCTGATTCTAGTGTTAACTGATAGGTATTTACATGCTCGTCACCTTAAATATGTTTTGTTTCTTAATAAAATGAATATAGAAACTGGTTAAAAGTTAAATCGTAAAGCACTATGAAAATTTCTCAGAAGCGTTTAGAGTACTCGGAAGTTAGCAAATGAAGTCGTCGTATTACAATCATAACTGTAGTCTAAACAAAAGCTACTTAAGTGCTCTTATCGCTCATGTATTTTTTTTGCTGTAGCTGAATTGGTTCTTGAGTTTCAAGTGTGTTGTCGCCACGCTGACGTGTGATTGGTCGAGAGTAAAAATATACACGTGAGCGGGAATTATTCTTATTGGATGTCAATGAAAAAACCCCACACTAGCTGTTATAGTCGATTTTGGGATTTAGAAGAGGACTCTAAAAAAAAACTGAATTCATCCGTTGAAAAAGATTAGATAAAAAAAATAAGTAACAATTTGAATAGTAGAACATTTTATAAGTTCTCTTGATATTGTTTAATCGTATAATTTTGCTGGTAAAATTGAAATAGTAATTGTTTCGTGGTATTAGTATCGTTTCTTGATATACACTGTAGTAATTACCAATTATGTTTAATAAAATATTTATCCACTAATAGTCGGATTTCTTTCAAGTGTTTCAATATTACACGCACCTTATCGTGGCTCCTAATGTAAATAAAAATAAAAATAAAAAAAAAACGGAGGACGCGGCGTGAAGACGTAAGCTCGTGGCTGAGCGTACAAGTGCTTAGTTGCAGAACAGTTGTTTTTTTATTGAGAAGTCGACATGTCTAATCTCTTTGTAATATTCAGTAACAATGCCTCTCGCTAATAGTGAAGAATTCGTAACCTTTAGGAAACATGTGGAATCCCCAACCCGCATAAGGCCAAAGAGCCGTTCCTTCTGAACACGAATTGCCACGGCCGATCTAGAAGTCTTTAAATGGGCTACGGTTTCACGTTGGCCGGAGTAAGTACTATTTGTTCTATCTACGTACACTAACACTTGCACTTTAATGGATTTGACACCATATATAGTGTATGCAATTGATAAAATAAGCAGAAAATGGGGTCAGAGTGGCAGATTATGGCCGAAACCCACTTCTTAGGGACGCATAATCACTGAGGCGCTAGAAGCGATGCATCCGCGCGGCGAGTTAGTCGTGGTTACATGTGTACGTCACACTGCAGATAACACTTAGCTCTTTTTTCTAAAATGTATGTACATTTTCTATACATATTTAAACTGTTAAAACTCAAAATATCGAAAACAAAATAATAGTGTGGGAATTACTTTTTGAATACGTTTTTTGTTTTTCGTTTTTAACACCTTTATTGGCGTACTGTCATCTGTGACAAATCAATGAAAGTTTTTAATCACTCAGTCAGGTACCTTCAATAATATTTATTTTCATTTGTGTAAGAGCAATAAAGACATTCATTTTGTGCCATACCAAGGTTGCTAAGAAAAGATTGCTATCCAGCAATCTGTTGTATGCTGTCTTTAGTTGTTTGTGTTTGTATTTGTTCTTATGTGCAATAAAAACGATGTTGTATTGTATTGAATATATACGACTACTACTGCCATTTCCAATGTACTGATATCTGTGTCATTAACGATGTGTTCGAGTTATCTGCAGCCCACACGCTCCACTTGTGTGTGACGAAATGCGCCGAAATTTATTAAGCCCCGTTGAATTAATTTAAAGTCGTAAATACATGACACTTGCATTTTTCCGATTTGTAGCAACAAACATAATTATTAGAAGCTATGAGGAAGTTGAAAGAAGGAAAAGAAAAGGTTATAGTTACAGGTTATTATAATAACAATTAAATTAAAATTTTACAAAAAAGGAAGTGAATTAATTTGCTACTTCGCGAACCCGGTGAAGGTTAAAATCGTGTAAAGTTGCTGCGTTTTAATTGAATATTTTTCATGCAATCAATTTTTTCCCACACTCCCTCCGCATATAATTAATAAAATAAATAACACAAGCGCAACAACAGTCACATACACCGCCACCAAAAATGTATATGATGGGAATAATGCCAGATTATTCCAAGAAAACAACTTCTTAGTAGCAGTAGAACTTCTCATGAAAAGTTCGTTTAGGTAAGTACTGCCACTGGTGAAATTACAGGCACATGGGACTAGATCTATGTCTCAGGGTGACGGGTGCAGTGGCAGTGCAACTTGTTCGTCCCGACACACTAACTAAAAAAACTGTCCGTCTTTCACTTGTTTGCGTAAATCAATATGTATCCTTATTTCATATCTCATAAGTCTCCGAATCACTTTAATAACATCTTTCAAATGTCGCAAATAGCAAACATAGCTCTCCCTACTCCGACGATCACTGCTTGTGGGTTTAATTTATAGAACACTAGTAATGATTAAACAAAACGTAATATGCTTCAAAAAGTGGAGAACAATAAAAGCCGTCAACCCAGTGACAATCAGCGACATGACCGCGCCCCGGGATTCGATCCCGGACTTACCGGGATTGAAGCACCCCGGGCACGGGATTCCGGACGTCATACGACGATGACGGTCTTAAGGTTATTGTGTTGAGAAATTGAAGGATTTCTATTGTTTTATTCGGTGAGAGTTATTACGTTAGGTGCTTGTGTCATTGTTATCGATGTTGGATCGAAAGTCGAAATCGAATTTATAATAGGACCGTATTTATAAATATGTACTGAAATCTATTAATTGCAGTTTCAAGCGTTACTTTGCGGACGTCCATGTTAATAAAATAGTACATTATTGCAGAGGCCGGGAAGTAAGGGATTGCAGGAATATGAGTAACAAGGCCGAGAGCCAGCAAGGCCTTGTATTAATACGAGTCCAGCAATTTCCGTTCCCGCTGAGGCGTATACAGTGTTTTTCTCAAACAATGTGTGGAAATAGAAAAAAAAAAGTTAAAAGGAATATTTGACATGTTAGGACAATGGCTAAAATATGATGAATGTTATTGTTTTTCTGGAAAAGGTGCCTGGACACATTACGTAGTCTGCTGAACTTCGTATGATGTAGTTGAATGTGTATCCATTACTGTATTTTCTTTATCACTAGAATTCATTTATGCGATAAAAATACAAAAAAGACGAAAAAACAGAAGATTACCAAAGCAAACAAGTTTACCGTCTTTTTCTTATTTAAAAAAAGCAAGCGGTATTTAATATTACGTATTTCAAAAAACGATCACTAGACAGTTGAATGTACGAGTTTTTCTTTTGCCTGTTTGCATAGTTCATTGCTAATAGACTGATTTAAAAGTTTCAAGCAGCGGACAGTAATGGATTTTCATACTTACCTTGCAGGCCTTGGACGGGAATAAATTGCGCAGTCCATAAATGACATACTTTCCGTGTTCATTTCTGAAAGTAATGCAAAAATTTCCGAGCATGTTTGAGCAAATGCCCTTTATTTAATAGTAAAGTTACGCCCTGTTTGACCTATACATACACCGTGTCACAGGTGAGCTTACAAATCTTTGTTTAGCCTTAAGCACCCAGAGAGGTCCAACTGCGCTAAACATTCATTAGAAACAAATCATATTTTACAAGATTCCCTTTCTTATAAAATCTAATTATGCGAAAAAGGACCATGTGTGGGTGTTTTAGAACAAATGGAAATAATTAGATACAACAATAGGGGAAGTGTAATAAATGAACAATTTGCGTCATCACCGTTATTGCACATATTTTCAAATGTTAACGATGGGAACAGTGTAAATATGACCAACCGTTTTGAGCGAGCTCATTCTTCGACCGCGCGTCGAACAATCAACAATCCCTGAGAATAAGCCAAGCCGAGATAGAAAGCCTCGTAGAGAGGCGAAAGAAGCGTCGGGTTCTACTTTGGTGGTGGTATTTGTGACTCTAGGTTGCGCTTATGTTATTTATTTTATCAATTTTGCGCGGAAGGAGAGTGGAAAAATTACCTGCAAGTAAAAAATAACCAACACAAGCGCAGCTACTTTGCACGGCTTTCTAATGGGTTCGCGGAGCTGGAAATTATTTGCTTCCATATTTATTCAAAATGTACTGTTTTAATGATTTCTCCCAAACGGTACTACTTTAGTTGTAGATATATTTAAAGCAGGTAGGCTACCACGACAGGTAGCGAATTGCGCGAGAGCGACTTATAGCGCTAGATACTGTATGCGCGAATAGCATTATGCCCATACTACACACGTTCACATTATTTCGCAGCATTTTATTTATCGACTGTGTCGTGCCAGTCTTGACTGTGTCGTGCATTTTTTTTTAACGTTGTACGACTGTCGTGTCTAGCTATTCCCACGGGATCGTAATGACAATTTACCGGTTCTAGGCAGCCGCCTTGTGGTTTACACGACAGAATTGTTTGATGCACAGCAGCCGTCTCTGTTCTTTTGGAAGTAGTGTGTGTTCACTCCTGTGTGAAATGGAAATGCATGAAGATGAAATTTTAATAATGTATTTTACTTTTTAAAAAGGCGGAAGAGGAAGCAAGTACGTGCAGACAACGATAAATAAAACATGATGATGATTAGCTGCGATTATCTGTAGTCACATTTTTATCGTGACATTTTATTAACCGTCAGACGACTGTCGTTCTAACTCCTCCTATTGTCTTGACAGTCGTAACGTCAAAAAAGTCGTGAACGACAGTTAATTGTTTTGTAATTATACGTAAACAACTTCGTTTAAAATATACAAGTCACGACACTATAAATACACGAACTATCTGTCGTCACGAATGGGAACGTGCCCTATCTCTCGCTTTATATTGCTCTCGCGCAAATCGCGCCCTATCGTGCTAGCTCCACTGATTGAAAGTAGCCAAAATTAACGATAGTACAGAACGAAATTGATGCCCACACACTCGTACGTAGCAAAACAACTATGAAGCGTAGCAAATGAAGACCGTGGATTTATGTTATAGTGTGTATGTGTATGTGTGTGTGTGTGTATGTGTGCGTGTGTGTGCAATGGACGAAACGCGTGCGTGTGTACATAGTTAAACAATGCGAAATGGTCCGTAATTACACCAACATGTCCATTATAATTGGGAAGGCGGTCGTATTCATTAGTGAACAATGGGCTTCAGGGTAGGGAGCTTAACTTGCGACTCTAACTATTAGTGATCTCAGTGGCCGCTTATAAATGTCTTGAGATGGTTAGTCAAAGCCTTCTTTGCATACAAATTTGTTGCATGAATTTGTCTAAACGTTATACATAAATATAGCAGGGGCACGATTAATCATAATGGTTCGCTAGTGCCAATATAAAAATGTACTACGTTCGAGTTTACAACGTTATTATTGTTTTTAACCGACTTCAAAAAAGGAGGATGTTCTCAATTCGACTGTATGTTTTTTTGTATGTATGTTGAGCGATAACTCCGGTATTCGTGAACCAATTTTCATGATTTTTTTGTTGGAACGAGGGTACCTCCATAGTGGTCCCATTTAGTTTTGAAGAAAATCATCCACGTCTAAGTGTGGCTGTTCACGCATGAAGATTCATTTTTGTAAATAGCGCCTAAATTTTA
>NW_020653337.1:4959955-5025005 GCF_003589595.1 Hyposmocoma kahamanoa
TAACTTTCGAGTGGCATGTCAAATTTGGTAATGTTCATGATAACTGGAGATGTCAAACTTCATGTTCTAAGTTTGGAATTCCGTGGAATAACAATTTAATTACTTACCTATGATTGATTACCCTTTTCAGTTGTTTGCTTGAACCAATGGACCCAAAGTTCTCAACAGTATCATGACAATTTCTTAATTAGTTTTGTTAATAAATTATCGTAACACTGGATGGAACCACAACTTACTTAATAGTTACTAATAGTACCAACATTGTAACAAAAAAAGAGTGACTTGCAAAAAAACCTAATTTTTTGTAGCAGTAGAGCTCTACTGCTACAAAAAATTACCGTACCTATTTCTTCCGCCAAGCAGTAATGTTACTATTATTGCATACCGGTTTAGAAGGGTTAGGGTGCTGGTGAAATTGCAGGCGCATGGAAATTGTCACCTTATGTCTCAGGGTGACGGGCGAAGTGGCAGTGCTCGTCCCGTCACTTTTGGTATCGTAAAAACCCTGCCTTACATGTTGCATTGTTTTTGATTATTTTGGTTTGTTATTTCATCATTTTTAGTCAAAAGACGTCCACTGCTGAACACAGGCCTCCCCCAAGAATGCCACAACGACCTGTCCTGCGCCGCTTGCAACCAGCGGATTCCCGCAGCCTTCATCAGATCACCAGTTTACCTTGTGGGTGGTCAATCCGCGCTGCGTCTTCCGGTACGCGGTCGCCACTCAAGAACTCTTTCGCTTCATGCAATTCTTAGGGCGTCGGTTTGTTATTTGCATTTTATTTATTATTACTCTTTAGACATAATTTTTAATCTATTCTTAACCGTTATAGGCTTAACTAGACTTATTTTATTTTTATCTAGTTTTTAGGTTTTTGCTATTGTTACAAATTGTAAATCATACCATCTTTTTTTTGGATTTAAATCGCGAGTATTTGTTTTTTCAAAGAAGCTTACAAATAGTCCGAAATGTTTGCTTGGGAACGAGAATCGCCGGGCCTTGTAATTCTTACTCTTCTGAGAACCCCTGACTTTCCAGCCTGTGTGTTTTACTAATTTTCCATCAAAATTATAAGTTACTTCCGTTCGTGATAACGGGGAAAATTATATATATATATATTTCAGAGGAAATATCAGAGTAACAGTTGTTTATATTAATTAGTGACAAGATCTCAATTTCAGTGGGTAGAAACAACCCCGATAATATACTCCCAGACACATCATTCGAGCCACCTCGCGTTTTTGCCTTAAAGGGCTAGAATACAAAAATAGTGTTATCATCGAAAAAGAAAGGTTTACTCCGGTTTGGCAAGTCCAAATTTAACATCAAGGACTTATGGAAAAGACTTTTAATGTACTAGTTTCAAAATTGCGTAGGATAGTTCTTGATCAATCGAGCATTGTTTAAGCTTAGGGCATTTAATATCGATGCGAGGTGGCTCGAATTATATGTCCGGGCGTGTATATAAATATACATAATTTAATTAAGGAAGTATATGTCCATAATATTAAACTTAATACCAAGTCCAAACTCCTGGCACCACGATTTCGTTTAACTAAGGTAAACGATCCGGAGCATATATTAAGATTATCATTTCCTAAGTTTCCAACTTACATTAAAAGTATTTTAACTAAAAAGTCTATAACAAAATAGACGAGTGTGTATTAGATACAGATGTACGGAAAGACTACATGAGTCTAGAGTTCAGACAATTATGATTCAAAATGTATTTAATAGTATTTAAGATTATTTGAAATGAGCAATCCCTAGAGTTTCCTGCTCTTTCTTTTCAGGGAGGTCAGTGCAGTGAACGAGCAGTAGCTTGAAAAATTACATTTTCAAGTGTAAAAATTTTACTTATGGAATAAATGATTCCTTGTTAAGATTTGAAAAACGAACCGAACATATATTTTTTATTTCCGTTATACAGTATGCTCCTTTAAAATGGTAAGTGGTTTTTTTATCAACCTGTATATAAGTCGTATATTTATCAAGTGAAATATTAAAAAGGCACAAAGCTACTCGCTCAAGAGGCAGAGGATTCGAATACATTTTCGACTTTAAAATCTAAGCTATGTACATTCGTGAACGTTTAATAGCCATCAACATACATACACATTGTTTTTTTATACAATTGTTTTTCTCTATTTCACATAATTGTTTCCGTAGATTTATAAATATTGATCAGAACTTTTGTAAGTGTAGTCTTGGTGATCTAAAATACAAGGTACCCTGGTTTCGACTCCGGTTATATAGAGGAAATACAGAAATTAAACAAATACCTGTAAATAAAGCAGAAGGAAAACATCGTGACCAAACATGTTCTTCGAAGAAAGTTTCACAAACTTCGCAAAACTTGTTCAACCCGCATTAGGACAGCGTGGCGTAGAATGGCGTACCAAGGTAGTGTTAAAATAAAAAAAAATGTTTTACAAACTAAAACCATAAACATAAGTAATACAAGGACCAAATTCAATTTCCTTATACGCAAACTTCAGTACAAAGCGAAGACTTGAGAACCAGCGGTCGTTTAATTAAACGTAAAGATCCTAACATACTCGAGTTGCTCGTTCGACCTATAGAAGCGATCGCAAACTTTCCAATCTGTATGCTAATAAGTACCACATAAATGGAAAGGATTTAGTTATACAAGAACAGAGTAATTGTTTACGAGGATGCAAGTCACAAAACGGCTTTATATAAGTAAAGAAAACGGCAATTTCTGGACCTTATTGTAAAAAGTTTTTTTTTATGATACCTGATGACGGGACGAAAAAATTGTGCGCCTGGCATTAAGCGACACGCCCGCCCATAGCAATTGCAGTGCCACTGAGAGCTTTAAATCGCAAAGACCTGAAGGGCTCTGCCACTGCCTCATATCTCCCATCACAATATTTCTCTCGTGAGTTTGGGTGTAGTTTGTGGTTGTCTATGTGTGTGTCCATGGCACCCGCGACACAGAGTTAGTGCGGGGCTATGTTGAGTGTGTGCGTTATTATGTGCCTATGATTTCACCAGCACCATTAACTTTCAAAACCGGAACGCGGTAATGCTCACAGATGGGGGCAGAAGTAGGCAAGGTGGCAATACTTTCCGGAACGAACTCTTTGACAAATAGTGCAATAAGTTGGCGTATAGCTTAAAAATTGGTTATATTTTTCTATATCACAATTCACAAGCCTATTCACAATCTAGATAATGAGAAACCTGAATGTAAATGAGTTCAAGAATTCAAAAATAGACCAACGCCAGACACCCGCCAATCATTGGAAACAAAATAATTCAAAAATAAAATACAAAAAAGATTAAAAAGTGAAGTTCTAAAATCGATTCATGTTTATAAATTGATTTATTTCTAGTGTTTATCGTAATTCTATTTTCAATCTGTGACCGTAAGTGCCAGAGAATTCCCGGCTCAATGGAACACAACACTTTTGATAGTGTCACCAATGTGTTTTGAATGTTTTCCACTGATTTTTAACCAACTTCCAAAACAGGAGGAGGTTCTCAATTCGATTGTCTTTTTTTATGTGTGTTACGCGATAACTCCGGAATTTGTGAACCGATTTTAATAATTTTTTTGCTGAAAAGGGGGGACCCTCAGCAGTGCCTAATTTAAATTTCCCGAAAATATTCTACCTCTAAGGGTGGAATTCGGTTTCGCGCATTTCCGGTAACCGATTTCAATAAAACTTGGCAAATTATTCGTCCCACTGCTCCGCACGGCTCTTCCCGCAGTCGAGGGCAAAGACCCTAGTACGATTGATATTGATTTTAAGTTCCTCAAAATAATAAATAACAAACAAATGACTGCCTTTTTAAAATATAACAACTGCACTTAAAAAAAACAGAAACTTCTTCGACGTGTAGGTTTTACCATGTGGTTTTTCATCACCGTTAGCAGGGGGTATTGCTAAAAATGTACAAATATACATATATATAGCTTAGAAAGTTATACAAGTATATGCTGTCTATAATAACATGCCTTATGTCACGGATATTGAATATAAAATAATTCTCAAGTTTGTTATTCTGTCAACAATCAAATGCCATATAGGAAATGGTACACAATATGAGTAAATCCAAATCGATATTGGCCTCCATCCGGCGATGCAGCCATTCGTCTATGCAGCTGTGTTCGCGTGCCACACGCTATACTTGCACTCGAGAACGAAAAGAATATACAAGCATAAATCAGACAACAAAAATTCTACTGTATTTCCAAGAATTGTGAGCTAAAATGATTCATCACTGCGATGGCGTTTAGGTGATATCGGCAGGGACTTTTGGAGCCTTATCAAGTTACTTCAACGATTCGCAAGTCGACGAGATATCGAATTGCAATTTCGCCATACATTTTTTGTTAGTTTTTAATACAAACTTAATTTTGCAATCATGGAAACTGTTCTACGTTTATTGGCTTCAGGATTAAATTTCTCGAGTTGAAATTTCTGTGTATCTTTCTTCGAGTACTTCATTTATTGTAAGCCTTACCATTATAGTAGGGAATAAAATAAGAGAAACGAGAGGAATATTTTCAATTTATAAAAGTTTCGATATTGTTTTAATAGGAATGTTCAAGACAATAAAACCATTCAGAATAATTCAAAGTCAAAGAAGAATTTATTCCTTAGGTAAAATAAATGTATACACTTGAAGACGTATTTTTGAAGCTGCTGCTCATTCGAAGAAGCAAAAAACTCGATTGCTCTTTTCAAATGACCTTAAATACTATGGAATTCACTTTGAATCACATTTATGAAAAAGTCTTTTTCATCTATTAGGTAGTCTTCAATTTTGTAATATGACTTTTCAATTAAAATATTTTTAATGTATGTTTTAAACTTAGAAAATGATAATCTTAATAATATGCTCCAGAATCTTATTGTACAATACGTATACAGTGCCCCATAAAAGAATCGTTTACTTAGTTAAACTAAATCGTGTTACCATGAGTTTGGACTAAGTTTTGTCTGCGCTGGCAGCATGTGGGCGTTCGTCCCGCGCGCATCTAACGCGTCTTAGCACTGGTTTAAACGAGGGCCTAATGGCGAGAAGACGCGCGGGGCATATGCGTTGCCCTTTATGTCGGTAGCTATGTCCGGACATTGTTGAAGAACACTGCTATCGCCATATCCGGCACTAGCCCGGAGAGCTAGTAGAGGATGAGCTAGACATCCCCCGGTCTCTGCAGCCGCGTAGGAATTTGGAACTGGCTTAGAGTCGACGGCTCGGCGATGGCAACCGTTAGTCTGTTAGAACCGGGAATTGAGTATGGCTACAGCTGCAGTACCTATCTGGAAAATAGGCGGGTGCTGTACGTGCACCCGGGGCAGCTCACTTAAGGCACTAACCTTACAGAGAACCGGATGAAGTCCGTGTAAACGACATGATCTGGGGTTAAATGGTTAAATGGTCTCTGCGCGGACATGCTCGCGCAGGTCATAGCGCCCTTCTCGTATACCCTAAGGGTCGGTAGGGAGGGTCTCTATAATCAAAACTAATGTAGAAAGATATGGGTCTCCTTAACGGTTATATTCCAACATACATATTGTTTCTTTATTATGTCAATGGATAACAGAACCACATTATATTTTACTGATTGCCCTGTGGTTTAATAAAACAAAATACGAAAATTTCAAAGCAAACGACCCCACAGTCGACGTTTATTCTGTTTCACTATTACGGTAAAATACGTCCAATTTTCGTAGATCCATTTACTAAATTAGCTTTCGATTATTGGGATCGAAGTCCGATGAAGAAGTAATGATAAGTCGTCCTCGGGGAGTAATGCCACTCGACTATCGTTAGCAGAGACTCGTGAAGCTGTCGGGGAATAACGGACTTATTTTGGGAACTTTAATTAAGTCTTCATTAACCGCAACACAAGTTATTGGATGGTAAATATTCGAGAAGAATTACAGACAAATATAATTATTTATTACCTTTAAAATAAATACGATTAATATTCTTAAAAAAATTACTAGTTGTAGGTTTTATTAGGTATTATTAAATTGGTTGTTGCATGTCAATATCAATTTTATTAAGGGGCGAAATTCAATAGAGATTTACAGTAGTTCCCGGTACTTGCAAACCTTGGTACCGATAAATTCCGGGAAATTTCGATTTATTGGTACCTACCCAGTAAAAAACGATTCCAAATAGCAAAAATACTTTATCTAAATTCATAATATTAATAGCACCGAAATAATGTAGTATAATTATTCTTTTAATTTAAGGGTCAAATCAAAAATATTGAAAAAAACACTTATAAAACCGTCATCATAAAAAAATAATCTACAAGAAGTATCAATCAAAATTATTATTCAATAAATATATAATTAAATACATTCTTTTAGCACAATTTTGTCACAATTTTATTGCAATCTTTCATTTCAATGAAATTGCAAATGTAAATAGTTCTTGTTTAAATTCGGTATTATTATTATCTATAACCAAATAAAATATCCTTTTTACGACGTCATCCTGAATAATAATACAATTATCAAATAAATTTTACTTGAATATAACAACCGCATATATTTAGTAACTGAATGAGGTGGGTGAGGTTTAGATGGAAATTTCCCGAGAATTTCAACATCGGTTCCGGCACCAAATAATAAAACTCAGTAGATATTCCCCGAAAAATTCAGTACCGAGAATTCCCGGGAGCAAACTCTAGCTGGTGCCATATTTTGTAAGTCATTTTATTTAACCTTCCAGTGGTCGCACACTTGCGCCGAACATAAGCAGTAGCGTGCGATCTGTGAGACCGCAACTTTACGCGTTCCGTTTGAGAAGACAAATGAATATTTTCATGACGTTGTATAGCACATAATAAAGAAAGACTTTCATCTATATATATGAAAATAATAAAAACATCATTTACTTATTATTTTTTTAATTTGTACTTATTTGTTGAACAGTCTATAAAAATTCAAAATTTTAGTCATATGACACAAACTACGTTAAAAATCAACAAAATAACAAAACAAGATGAAATTTTCTGTCTTAATCGTTCATAAGCACATTATAATAGATTATTATCGAGATCAATCAATATTGTCAGCAATATTGTAGGAACTCTAAAATCACAATTATTTTTGAATGATTTTTTCATGATGTTCTACGTACTATCTCAATTCTTATAAAATAAAAAAGGAAAACAAAACAAAAACTTCTAACTTTTTTTAGGAGCAGGTAGTACGATAACCTACTCATTATCTGTAGCAATGATTTGACATCATCAAAATCTTCATCTTCTATTTCCACCTCCTCTGCAAGCCGTTCTGATTCTTCGTAACTCGTGTTGTGTCTACAACAAATAGTGAAATAATAAATAATTTAATATATATTGCATAAAATAATGTAATTTTGTAAGTAATATAGCATAAATAACATGAAATACTCACCCAGGTTTCAATTTCATTCCATGAA
The DNA here is from genome assembly GCF_003589595.1 of Hyposmocoma kahamanoa. Classification (NCBI taxonomy): domain Eukaryota; kingdom Metazoa; phylum Arthropoda; class Insecta; order Lepidoptera; family Cosmopterigidae; genus Hyposmocoma; species Hyposmocoma kahamanoa. The sequence goes on from NW_020653337.1 coordinate 4,967,394, forward strand.
TTTTTCTGGAACACGACCGGCGCGCGGAATCTGAGACCGCAAACACAAATAAAGACAAATGTGCGCTTGCGACGAATGTCACAGGGCCACTAAGGGGAAGTACCTCAGTCCTCGAGGATATCACGGTCGCGCAATCGTTTATTGTTTATAGTTTTTGTAAAATGGCTAAAATAAGGTCGCTGCGGTCTCCGAGACCGCGCGCAACCGCTGGAAGGTTAAATCCATTTCGACAGATTCCCAAAAATGTTACCTTGTAAAATTATGTAGTTCTTTCCTTTGTCACTAAGTGTGGGATTATCTAAGCGTAGTGTGTAGGATCATTAGTTTTGTTTACCTTGAACAAAGTATTATCTATCTACGTGACAGACACTACAGATAGAATCCAATCAGATAACACTACAATGACAACATGGAACGTAAATACTTTAGCTCTATTCACGTCTACGAAATCTTCTTTGCTTAGTCTATGTTTATAAGCGACTTCAAAAAAGGAAAAGGGTCTCAATTCGACTGTATATTTTTGAGTGCATGTTACACGATACTTTTTTGTTAGAAAGGAGGTACTTCAGTAGGGGATTCATTGAAATTTGAACTAAATATTCTACCTCTAAGAAGCTGAAGCCTAATAGTGTGACCTCTCTGAGTATTTTGGAATTTATGTGCGAAATTTGATTTGACATTGACTATGAGCTTTTTGGTGAACGAAAACAAGGTGAGAAAACCTGCACACATCTGCAAAGCAATTAGATGTGTGGGGAATTTCCCAATACGAAATGTGTTCACATGGGAACAACAGCCCAAGTCCTCTCATTGTGGAGGAGGCCAGTTCCCAGAAGTAGGGATATATACAGGCTTATTATTATTATTTTATTCTACTTAATTTGAATAAAATTTGGTATAGAGATGTATGGTTGAAGAAATATTTATTATAAGCGCCTATATCTATGATTTTTCCAACGTAAAAACTTATTTTGGCATGCTCCCTCTTAACCAGAAATAAAGACGAAATGTCATTTAATTTGTCTGAAAACTATGCTGCCAAATCATTACGGTGATAACTGCGCTCCGATTGGCCAGTCCGGATGCGAAACAATTAAATAATAAATAAATAATAATAACGCACACACTCAACATAGCCCCGCACTAGGGAAACCCTGTGTCGCGGGTGCCATGGACACACACACATACACAACCACAACTTACACCCAAACTCACGAGAGAAATAATTGTAGGCCATACAACTATTTCTCCCGGCCCGGGAATCGAACCTGGGACCTCTGCGTGGCAGTCCGGCATGGTAACCGTTCAGACACGGAGGCAGTTAAAGTTAATTGACGGATGTCACTTGAGTGTCACAAGTTAAATTCGACCGAAATAAATCCGAAGTAAATTGTTTCACTTCACATGACCCGTTTAACTTGAGCTTGGCTATAACGGACGAAAATTGTAAAATTACATATTTAATTGCCGATGAAATATGATTTCGTTTGTTTTGTAATTAGATGTTTTGCTGTTTTTCACACTCCACTGAATGGAACAGCCCCCATTGTTAGACATATTATTTTTATTACAATAAATACAGAATATGGAATATACGGAGACATATACACAGGTCAGTTGTTGGCGTTGTACTATTTCAGCTTTCTAATTTGTGATTTCAGCGCAAACGAGAGTAGATATTTAAAAGTGATATAAGGCCCATTTGCCTGATGAGTTGTCAGGGATGGATGGCCCTTTTTTCGTCTCTATTTCTGGTTATGCACTCGATGTAAAATCATTAACACTTATTTTACTCAAAGCGTACATGGACAGAATGATCTTGATCCAATGTACAGGGTCAAGAGCACGTCGAGCTTGACACTTAAGATTTAAATCCAACTTTATGCCGTTTACGATAAGAATGGTCCAAAGTATAAAGTGTCAAGCTTGACGCTTTTGCTGTTGACTGTACGAGACATGTATACGCAAAATGCTTTTTCTGAATTCTGGTTTTGCATTATTTTTTTACTAATCAGGTCCTTTTTTTAAACTTTTTCTTAATAGTTTGTTATAATTATTAATATAAAGATCGAACACTCAGAAAAAATCCCTTCGATCCGGCCGGATTCGAACCGACGACGTCTTCTAGCTTACCATGCCAGATGCTATACGAACTAAGCCACGAAACGAACCAGCGGACCTCACGAATTTTTTTATGTGCTTGCGTCGTGTCTTTGTATTTGGTTTTTCAAAGACTTTTTAGTCGTAGCGCCATCTATGAGAAATCTATGAAAGATTTATCCCCCAGTTAGCACCATTACAGTTACCAGTCCTGGCGAGTTCTTACTAATTCAACAAAGTTAGTTCCGCATAAAGAATATCAAATTAGAATTAAGTGCCCATGCGTAAAAGTGTTTATACTAGTAGCAGAGAGTAGAGAATAAGATAACGGACACTCTCCGCCCCTCCCTCGTTTTACATATCGCACCACTACCCCGCACATTGCCGGCTACATTGACTGAACGATAATAAGGCTGCAGGTGAGCCTTTTCGCGCGAAGACGGCTTTGATATTTGAATATAGTTTTCATTTATTAATTGCGAAACTTGTAGGTTAATATAAAACATCATATTTCGTTGCGATTTATGATGGTCGTGAATTGTGCTGTGTACGGTTGTTTATCATCATTTTCCGAAAGATGAAACGAAGTAAGTAAAAAAAAACTTATGTCTGAGACTCATTCAGTTATTGTTTTCTTCATTTATTTACTACAGAGTAATATATAGAGTAATATAAATACAGATTTATTCATATCAATATAATGAGACGCCATGATTTCGTGAGCTAGTAGACAAGGGTTCGCGAATTTTCTATTCGTATTGCCGATAAATATTACGTAGGTAGTGAATATATCTAATTATTAACTAAACTTGGACACGCAATTACAAATACCTTGGTAACCTTACTTAAAAGTACATGTCCGAGTATAACAATTTAAATGCTTTTAATATATTTTTGAAATAAATCTTCAATATTACTCTAGTTTGTCAATTAATGAAAAATATAACAATATATCGATATAAATACTTAATAGACATGTATAATTATTACGATTCTATTAATAGAATCATAGATAACAGATTCGCGTTAGAATTTTCGCTATGTTGCCGCTCTGACCACGTAACGTAGTAGTGCGAGAAAGTGATGAGTAACCCTGCCACGTCACGCACACATTTGCGCGTGAGCAGATAGCGCCTTGCTGTATGCAGTAGTAGTAGTAGGTAAATAATTTTCGACCGTTATATGGAGTGTCCAGGGTGTGCTAGTTGTTTGCACTATACAAATGGCATGTGCACTATCGAGACGGTTCACTCTTCTGTCCTATTATATTCTATAGATGAAGCGATAAGACAAATCGGTCGCCGACTGTAATACCCATTTTTTGTTTTTTTTTTTATAACATCAAGTGACGATATGTACAAGTCGTGCGTACCATCAGGGTAAGCTACACGCCTGTCCATAACAGTTACAGTGCCACTCAGAGCTTTAAATTGCAAAGATCTGAGGGGCACTACCACTGCACCCGTCACGCTGAGACATAAGTTGGCAAGTCCCATGTGGTTGTAATTTCACCAGCACCCCTACCCTTCAAAACCGGAACACAGTAATGCTGACATTACTGCTTGGCTGACTGCAGTACTATCCTGGACATACTCTTTCACAAGGAGCTCTACTGCTATTACATTGAGTACTGAATGTTATAGCCACCTGGAGGTGAATTAATGATAGAAATGGCACAGAGATGAGAGGCGACTTTTATTATTAAAAAATAAGTGCGCATTTGACTTCCATCCCACCTGACGGAGAGTGACGATGAAATCTATGATGGAGCATGCAAGGCCTCGTCATGCATCGCTCTTATTACAAACCGGTCCGTCTTTTGATTATTACTGAAAACGAACGATGAATGTTCTAAACATTATCAGAACCAGTAGTAATTCAATGCAAGTTATTCCACGTTTTGAGTATATGTATTTACTACAAATATGTAATATTTAGGAGGATAGATAACATATTTTATGACATAGTAAAAAAAGATCTAAAAGGTAAACCGAGTTTATGTCTAAGGTACTTGTATCTGGAAGCGATTTCGAGGACTATGAAAATAATTAGAGCATTTACGTTTTGTCTTGCTGTTTAAAAATAACTTTGGCTTCTCTTCAGTTTTTATAGAATTTGCCAGTTAAGAATCTTTGATTTAAACTTTTATTATTTGTTTTTTAATTCGGGACTTAATTATGTATAAAACATAATTTAATTACCTCGACGTTTCGGACGTATTGCAACGTCCATGGTCTCGAAGGGACTGAAGAGGCGGGTATCAGCATCTTCTAGCCGTGCGAGTTTTTAACTACCCGCACTTAGTCTTCATTATTTATTTGTGCACTAGGGTAGTCACCAGAACAACACACAACACTCACGACATGCGGCGACTTCTCGGGCTATACTTGATGTCGTTTACATTTGCTGTAAATTGTTTACATTTGCTGTAAACGAACGAACGAAGTACTGCCACCTTACCTATTTCTGCTGCCAAGCAGTAATGTGAGCATTACTGCGTTTCGGTTTCGAAGGGTAGGAGTGCTGGTGAAATTACAGGCAAATGGAACTTGTCAACTTATGTCTCAGGGTAACAGGCGCAATGGCAGTGCCCCTGAGACCTTTGCTATTTAAAGCTCTGAGTGGCACTGCAATCGCTATGGACAGAGCGTGTCGCTTACTAGCAGGCGTACTACTTTCCGTCTCGTCACTTGGTATTATAAAATACCAAGGATGTTGAATTTGATCACATTATTTGAAGTTTTGAATCACCTGAATATACTGAAGAACTTGATAAATGAATACCTATACCGATAAAAAACCTTGACTCTCCGTTGATAAAAGTCCTCACCCACAGAACATCATGGCAAATGAATTAATTTATACAGGCGGAAGAAAAAAATATGAACATAATAAAGTAAGTAAAATATATTACAAATTCAAGAAACCATAACCCACAAACAAACTTCCAATTTCTGCTCATACTTTGTACCTACGTGAACTTCTGACAATCATCTGTAAACTCGCTTTAACGTACCTGAAACAAACATACATAATATAGTAAATAAAAGCCTAGTTACTATAATAATTTACTGTATTCTACAGGATATATCAATTGCGTGGCAATAATTATATTATATTATAAATAGCAGTACCTAGAGCTTCTTGTGAAAGAGTTTGTCCGGGGAAGTACTGCCAGCTTCCTCATTTCTGCCGCCAAGCAGTAATCTGAGAATTATGGCATTGCGGTTTTGAAGGATAAGGCTTCTTCATTAAAGTAATTGGTAGTAGTAGAGTACCTTGTGAGAGTTCGTGCAACGAAATACTGCCACCTTGCCTATTTCTGCTTCCAAGCAGTAATGTGAGCATTGCCGCGATCCGGTTTTGAAAGGTAGAAGTGCTAGTTAGATTACAGGTACATGGGACTTGTCATGTTATGTTTTAGGGTGATGGGCACAATGGCTGTGCTCTTCAGACATTTGTGACTTAAAGCTCTGAGTGGCATTGCGACTGTAATGGACAGGTGTGTCGCTTTAGTCCAGCCACGCGAGTTGTTCGTCATGTCACTTTGTATCTATTGTATCTATACATTGACTTACAATTATATGGATGTCGGGTCCGCGCTAAAAGTGTCCGAACTTATAGGGCGTTAAAATCGTATACAGAGCGTCATTCACGCTTTAGTCTTCGTTTGTTCGACTGACAGCGAAGCAAGCAAAATTAGACAGTACTGCGATGACATTACAATTTAAATTCAACTTTTTAGGTTTTTCATATTCCTTTACATGTCACTACGTTTAAATAGGTTGACTGGGGACATTTTTTTTCGTGGTTTTTGTATAAGACCCGTCGTCCATTTATTTGTAAGTCAATGTATCTATAATATAAAAATTGGATGAAATCATTCCGCCATCCTCATTCTATCATGGGGTGATTAGACGCAGGCTAGGGTTCCACCCCTATGTTGTGAATATATACAAGAGTCTCACGAAGCGTTACACTTCTATATTTATGTGACGTAAAGCATTGGAGTAGACATAGTCTTCAATTTAAATGTATTTTTTGAAGTCAAATTAGTAGACTACGTCATCAACGTGCCACCGACTCGACATTGTAGTAACTTTAGAACTAAATCCAAACTCATGGTACCACGATTTCGTTTAACTAAGGTAAACGATTATTTTATGAGGAACTCTATACGTTTTTACAACAGATTGCGGAGCATATATTAAGATTATCATTTCTTAAGTTTAAAACTTACATTAAAAGTATTTTTATTGAAAAGTCATATTACAAAATTGTAGACTACGTGTTAGATAAAGATGTATGGAAAGACAACATGAGTCTAGATTCTACGCATATGACTGAAAATGTGTTCCATAGCATTTAAGTTTATTTGAAAAGAGCAATCCCTGGAGTTTCTTGCTCGTTCTTCTCAGGGAAGTCGGCACAGTGAACAAGCAGTAGCTTAAAAAATGACGTTTCCAAGTGTAAAAATTTTACCTATGGAATAAATGATTATTTGACATTGATTCAAATGCTCTACTCATGTCAAATGGAAGTGATAGGTATCCTTTAATCCATACATGTTAAAATCTTTCTAATAAACTAATAACAAGCTATGGTAGTGGAGTTACCCTTCTGAACCACGTTGTTCAAGTCTTATCACTTGGAATTTGGTAATAAATGACATCAACCTCGTGTGTAAAATGTTTTCCCAAACCTTAGACAAAACAGGTATCAAAGTTATAGGTCGATAATTTTGCAAATTTTGTTTATCATCTTTTTTGAAAAGTGGTTTCACTATTGATTTTTTGAAAGTAGGTGGGAATATTGCATGTTCAAAAGACAAATTAATGAGTTGTGCCAAGATGGGGGCTAATTCATCAGCGCAGGCATCAATGATGTTAGTAGGTATTTCATCATAACCTGTTGAGTGTGTGTTATTAAGTAATTTGATCAATTTTTTAACTTCATTCATTTCTTCTTCATCATCAGTGGGTGATAAGAAAATTGTAGAGCTATTGTGTTTTAACAACCCGAGGTCACATTTTTTTTGATAATTTAAATTCGTTGTTAATTAAATTAATAAAATGGTTATTGAATTCATGTGCAGTGTCTATAGGATTATCTATTTTAATATTATTCACTTTTATACATTTTATTGTAATTAGTTTTTTATTATTTGAATTTTTATTATATATTCCATGTTGCAATACATTTATTTTTCGCTTCATTAATATTTTTATTACTGTTAATTTTTTGCGTTTAATTAATACATTTTTTTAGTAGTGAGTAGATAAGCAGACTTTTTTGCAGGGGGTTTATGTTTGTAATAACATATTCGCAAATTTTGTTTTTTTTTTCTTTTTTTTAGGTAGGCAAACATTCAATCATGCTTAAAATAAAACGTACAAGAACGTTACCTAATCTATGGTCGAACTGAATCAATTGCGTTGTGTTATTGCATTTATTCTAAAATACATTGTTTTGCTATAAAAATTCATGAAGTTCAGAATCGAAAAAAGTTTACGATTCAGTCCATTCACACAAGAGTCATTGAAAACGGATCTAGTGGATCTCGTGTATTATTACATAATACCTTAAATAAAAACGTTATTTATTTTAAATCTGTATTTTTATAACGAGAAAACTTTATTAATTTTAATAATCACGATATAGTTATGATATTAGAGCCCTGTACTAACTAAAATACAAATAAATTTATAAACTAATTAACTAGGAGAAACTTAAATTATTTTAAAGAATTTGTTCCAAGTGTGTGGGAACTATTTCTGCAGTATCTATTTATTGTTGAAGATATCATGAAGAAAAATCGTTTACACTTTGTATCGTAGCGTGTATGTATAGTGTGTTTAGTAGCAGTAGAGCTTGTGACGATGCGACCTCCTGTATCGTCATCCCGCCTTTTTATCACTTTTGCTCTGGTCACTTATTTTCAAATTTTTACCCGTTCTTTAATTCCTTTCCCTCGTCATTCTCACATTGTTTCGTTCCGTCGTCATTCTCTACCAAACACCCGAAGCAAGCACACGTGCTCTTTCTCACCATACTAAATTACCAATATAATTGTTTCTCATACACGTTTAACGATGTAACGTATAACACTCATCACACACATTTTCTGGATACGTCTAGAAATGATAAAACTCCACAAAGACACCGACATGACGCTCCAGATCACATTACAATCTACAGGACATACTTAAATAGTGCCCGCGGTGCATGACAACCTTTTCAAGCTCTTAGTCAAAGGGTTCGTCCAAGGAAGTACTGCTACCTTACCTATTTCTGCCGTCAAGTAGTAATGTAAGCATTAATGCGGTCCGGTTTTGAATGGTAAGGATGTTGGTGAAATTACAGGTACATGGGACTTGTCAACTTAAGTCTCAGGGTGACGGGCGCGGTGGCAGTGCCCTTCAGAGCTCGCAAAGCTCTGAGTGGCACTACAACTGCTATGGGTAGACGTGTCCCTTAAAACAAGGCAGTACTTATCTGGGCGAACTTTTTCACACGGAACCCTACTACTACTAGTATTCTAAGTAAGCTTTGTTTGTTGCTAGATGACGAACTCATCAATAAAACATATCCAATTACAAATCGTTTATCTCACTAGTTACAAAGTATATCTAAAATTTAGGCAATGCTTACGCATTGATAGCACCGTTACGTTTGGTCGGACATACTAACTGCCTCCGTGGCTACCATGCTGGACTGCCACGCAGACTGGTTCGATTACCGTGCCGGGAGAAACATTTGTATGGCCTACATTTATTTCTCTCGTGAGTTTGGTGTAATCTGTGCTTGTCTACCTATGTGTGTATCCATGGCACTCGCGATACAGAGCCCTAGTGCAGGTGAGTGTGTGCGTTATTAAAATTAAATTAAATATGTGGATGTAGATGTCAGCGAAGCATGGAGCGCAGTATCTTGAAAGTAAAACTGTCAGATCGCGAGAGAAGCAGCATCCTGCGTTCAAAAACACAAATCGTTGATGTTGGTCATAAAGCCGCGAGCTTAAAATGGAACTGGACCGGACTCGTCTGCCGTATGTCAAACAAGCTGTGGGCTAAGATCACGACGGAGTGGATCCCACCAAACGCAAGACGAAGCCTTGGAAGACCCAGAACGAGACGGCGAATTCGACGCGCACATGAGGTCTTGGCCTGTAGCGGCGTTAAATCGCGAAGAGTGGAAAAAGGGAAGGGAGGCCTTTGCCCTGCAGTGGGACAGTAATGGCTGAAAAATGAAAAATGAAATGAAATGTAGCTACCAAACAAAGAATATTCCAAGTGGCATGTTTAAACAACTTAGATCAGCTAATGTCTACGTATATATCTATAGGTACATATTATCAAACGCAAATTGAGGCAATAGTTAATGGAACCAGTTACTGAACAATGAAACAAAGTGTCAATACCAGTAAAAGACTTGTAGGCTTTGATAAAAACAAAATGTACAGACGTGTCACCTGTTAAGAGTGATCAGTTGACATAACAATCGAATAGATAGAAGCACCAAATAGCTTCTACTGGCCTCATGATTAAAATGAACAAGAATTTTAAATTTTAAAAGTCCATGACAGTTACAGTGACACTCAGAGCTTTAAATCGCAAAGGTCTGAGGGGCACACCTACAGCGCCAGACACTCTGAGACATAAGTTGGCAAGGCCCGTGTGCCTGTAATTTAGGTGTGCATACTCCATCGACGACCTAATCGTCACTTTCCATCAGACGAAATGGAGATCGGGTGAGCATTTTTTGAATAAACAAAATACAAAATTGCTTCCAAAATACTAAAATGAACATTTTGGTCAGAGTTACTATAACTAAGCAAAAATTGTAACAATTAAATAAAATTCACATAGTCATTGCACCCCATAGACGAAACAATTGAAGGAAATTGAATTGACTTAACAGCAGTCTCTTTGCGTTCGTTCGTCAGGAATTAAAATTTATACGTGCTCACTTCACGGTGACAGATGGCCTGAAATTAAAGTTCATTTGCATTATACGTGGGGCGCAATATAAGTTTTCGGAATAAATAAGAAAAAAATACTATAAATGGTCGGAAATGAATTTATTGATTCTCAAAATATTCTCCGTTAGCGTTAATGCACTTTTTTACACGAATAAACCAATTTTGAAAACATTTATGCCACTCCTCAGTGACAATCTCTGAAACATATTTTTCATACTTTTCGACAGCCTTTTCAGGTGATGAAAATCGTTGACCGCGTAACTGGTTCTTCATTTTTGGATTTTTTTTATAAAATAAAGCGTGCATTTGACCTCCATCTCACCTGACGGAAAGTAACGATGAGGTCGACGATGGAGCATGCTCACCTAAATAATGCCTATTCACTCCCGCCTTGAAAAGACCCAAGTTATAACGGTCAGGGACCAAGTCTGCAGGCAGGCAATTCCACTCCATAGCCGTTCATATTATAAATGTGGAAGCGTAACGCTTCGTGCGAATCTTTGGAATATCCACAACATAAGGGTGGAACCCAAGCCTACGCCTAGTCCCCCGGTGATGGAAAGGGGAAGGCGGAATTAAATCATGTAATTCCAACGCACACTCTCCGTGATATATCCTGTAAAATACCGATAAGCAGGCAACTTTACGGCGGTGTTCAAGGCTTTGCAGCTTCGCTTCCACTGATTCCGAGTCACCTATAAGCCTCTTAGCACAATTTTCAATTGAATCCAAAGTGGCCAGTTGATATGTGGCAGAGCCATCCCAAAGGTGGTAGCTTAACTCCATGTACTTGTGCTTGGTCGACGATCGGACTTGTGCTTGGTACAGCTGAAGTAACTGTCCCGGTGTAAAGTAACGCCTCACCCTGAAATAAAAGTCACAAAGTGCCAGGTCAGGACTGTACACGGGATGGCTCATAAAGTCGACGTTGTTCATCTTCGAAAATTCATTTGTCTGTCTGGCCGTGCGAGAACTGGCATTATCGTGGTTCAAGATGATACGGCGTATACGGTTATTTTTACGGAGTTTGCCTCCCGGCTTCTTCCGACAATCTTCCGGCTAACAAATGGTCGTGAACCAATCACTATTCACGGTACAACAACTCTCCAAGGCAACAATAGCCACGTGTCCAATTTTTTTAAAAAACAAGCAATCATTCGCTTAGAGGTACTTTGCACGCGCGCGACTTTGGTTGGTTTCGGCTCATCTCGAAAGACCCATACGCTCGATTGTTGCTTTGTTTTGGGATCGTAACTATAAATCCATATTTCATCACCTGTTATTATGTCCCACACCAAATTTGACACCCTTTCGTTGAATCTGATAAGCATGGCATTGCACTAAGTAACGCGATCCGTTTTTTGAGCCTCAGTCAAATTGTGTGAGATCTGCCGAGAGCACAGCTTTTTCACACCCAAATGTTTGTGTAGTATTGATTGTATTTAACTCACGCCTATGTCTAAAGATTTCCAAATCTTATGGTAGTCACATGCCTGTCTATTTTGATCACACGACGCACAGCATCGATGTTTTTGTTGTTCACAGCAGTGGACGGGCGACTATCACGAAATTCGTCACTGAGATTCACACGACCGCGTTTGAATTCTGGAAACCAGCTATAAATAGTCATCTTGCTTGGTGCTTCATCGCCAAAAGCAGTTTGAAGCCGAGCAAAGCTCCGCTGAGCTGTAGCATTACACATAAAGTGGTAGAAAGTCATCCTACGAAAATCTTCACGAGTTAAACGCAAGGTGATATAGACAACCAATTCCTAAAATGACGCCACAATTTAAAAACAGTCTGATGAAACAAACTATATTCTACAGCCAAAGACTTCTATTTTCAAATGTTGTAATTACTTTTTAAATATTGTTTATGTAACTGGCCAGTTCCGGAAACTTATAGTGCGCCCTATGTATTTTAGAATTTTCTGTATGTTCAGACTGCTGTTTACCGACGAAACAATGATAAACTGGGCTACTGCCGCTATTCATCATCATCATCATTTCAGCCAAAAGACGGCCACTGCTGAATATAGGCCTCCCCCAAAGAATGCCACAACGCCCTATCCTGCGCTGCTTGCATCCAGCGGAATCCCGCAGCCTTCACCAGATCATCAGGCCACCTTGTGGGTGGTCTGCCCACGTCGCGTCTTTCGATACGCGGTCGCCACTCGAGAACTCTTCAGCCCCATCGGTCATCTGTTCTGCGAGCAATGTGCCCTGCCCATTGCCACTTAAATTTTGCAATTCTTAGGGCTATATCGGTTACTCTGGTCCCCTTGCGGATATCCTCATTACTGATTCGTTCTCGCAACGAAACTCCGAGCATAGCCTTTTCCATTGCCCTTTGAGTGACCTTGAGCCTTCTGGCCCATAGTGAACCACCACGTCTCATTGCCGTAAGTCTTCACTGGCAACAAACACTGGTCGAAAACTTTTGTCTTGTAACATTGTGGCATTTTGACAATAAGATGTGGCGTAATTTCCCGCTATTCAAACGTTTAAAATAATTAATGTACTAAATATAACATTCAATTTCCCAACCTAGTATGTATTTAGCAAATTAGTCTTCTGCCACTGAGTACGATTACTCTCATACAATTTAGAATAGGCAATTGATGTTAAATAAACAAAAGATTATTGCAAATGAGTTCCAGTCAGACACTTCTATGTAATCAACTTTACTTGAAGGGTTATCGAGTTAACTGACAAAAGCGTGAGGCGAAATTTTATCGAAAAGGGTTACTTCCGAAGGGTGGTAAGAAAATAACCTTTATAAACAAAAGGAAGAAGATGAATAAGTCTAATACGAAAATATATTGGTATCTATGTCACCATAGCTACTTTCGGATAAGGACATTACACACAGGCATGCATGCACACACGAAACCCGCCCATAGATAGCGCCTTTTGAAAATACAGTTTGTTGTTATTTATGTTTTTATATACTACGTGATGGGACGAATAAATCGTGCGCCTGGTGGTAAGTGACACGCCTGTCCGTAACAGTTGCGGTGCCGCTTGGAGCTTTAAACGCAAAGATCTGAGAAGCAGTGCCATTGTGCCCGTCGCTGTGAGACATAAGTTGACAAGTCCCAAGTGCCTGTAATTTCATCAGCACCCCTTACCATCCAAAACCGAAACACAATAATGCTTACATTATACTGCTTGGCGGTAGAAATAGGTACGTTGGCAATACTTCCCTGGACTAAGTCATGCATTCATTTAAAAACTGTTATAACTTTTAAATTTTATACGAGTTATTCCCATCTGATCCCCTAAATTGCTCTAAAACGATCCACCGGCAATTTAAAATTTAAACTTTTGAATTGATGACATGCAGCATATGTAATTTTTTGCTAAAATTGTATTTTGGTATTTTTTGACAAAATAACAAACGGTTAAAAACCTTGACTGTTAAAGCATAGTCAATGTTGTTCATTTGTAATAAACTAAATAAAATACAGCACAATCCTCAAATACGTGTTCTTGTTGATTATATCACAGTTCCTACCAAAAATAAACTTGTAAATACAAGGTATCAGGTGGGAATTAGATATTAATATTTATTTTTGATCCCTTGCACATAATTAATAAATAAAACGGTTCCACCGGACACGGATCAGATGGGAATGACGTTTTAGACCTTTTCTGCCTTGTCATAAAATAATACATTTTGTTTAATTCTGAGTTTTTTCCATAAACGTTGAGTGACGTTGTTCTAAGTCGATGTTAATATAATTGCTACATTAGGACTCTTTCTTATTTCCTTACATATAAACTATTATTTTGAATTCGTACCTCTTTGTTCCGGTATATATCGTGTAAACTAACTAATACTTAAAAACAGGTCAATAAAAGGGAGTATAATTTTCAACATCTTTTTGTGTTTTATTCAGGTAAATGCGGTAATAACAAAATTTTTCATTCATGTACTGCAGTTAACAAGGCCGTTTTATCTGAGTTCTGTTTCAGATACACATCATAATTAAGAAAATGAATAACCTTCTAAAAACGAAACTATCCACATACATTCTATCCACAACTGTCGTTGGATACTTTAATATACGAGCCATTGAGAAACCCGGGCGTTCCTTTGCTTGATCTTCCAGATCGTACACACAAAAGTACACTTTTCGTTTTACTTTGACATAGTTCCCTTCACCATCTGTTGCGCGAAGACAAATCTGTACTTACGTCTCTGACACACTAGTCGGCAACTAGTCGAAACAAATGGCAGTGGCAACAGAGTATAAAGCGAAATGGATGTTACCTCATCAGTTAGTTGTGGTTGCAGTGGTTCGGGGAGTAATTGTTGTTTATTCGATGGGTTTGCCAAATAATAACAACTAACATTAGCAGTGTTTCGATTGGGGTGAAACAAAATTTGTTATTAATAGTAAATGCTTATGCCAATGCTTGGGGTTTTTCTGATGGACCGAATTCCTAATGATACCATACGTCAATAATCTCTGTACAGAGTACTAAAAAAACCGACCTCAAAAGTACGTGGAATTACATCTATTTGCTAAGTTTCATTGCAATATCCCCTAGTTCGCCACTATACAGGACTTGGTACTGGAGATAATAAAAATAGGTTCTCACTACGACACTACTCAAAGTATAACAAGAGAAAAACGCCTTGAATTGGAGAAATAGCAAAATCAATAAATAATTGCTAAAAGTAATTGCTCCTAAATTAAAGTTAGGCGCTATTTATAAAAATGAATCTACATGCGTGAACAGCCACCCTTTAAGGTGGATAATTATTAATTTTCTTCAAAATGAAATGGGACCACTATGAAAATACCCCCTTTCCAACAAAAAAAAAATCATGAAAATCGGTTCACAAATACCGGCGTTATCGCACATACAACATAACATACAAAAAAAAAACATACAGTCGAATTGAGAACCTCCTCCTTTTTTGAAGTCGGTTAAAAAACTAAAGTAACTGACATAGCTCGCAAAATCAGTAAGTTTGTGACAATTCTGACTTTTCAATTGTTCTCGAATCCCCTTTTATCTCACTATTCTTCTGCTTGTTTCGATTCGTTGTCATTAACATCAAAATTCTTGAAACGAGAAGGCGTGCCCATAAGTCATAAATCACCTTCATTTCGATTATTATTAAAATTATATAGTTATTTCGGCTCTTTTGGAGTAAGTATTGTGTTATTTTGTTTTAATAATTGTACCTTTTGTATATCATTTTATTACTTGTTCAGTATACAGCCTTCCTTAAACATTTTCATCATCACTTACAGTAAATCTTTTAGACCGACTCTTCCGTATTCTAATTTCTTTAAGGCTAGGCAACAAGTACAAGTGTTAGAAGCAGTAAGAGTTCGTCCAGGGTTGTACTGCCACGTTACCTACTTCTGCCGCCAAGTAGTCACGTGAGCATCACTGTGTTTCGGTTTTGAAGGGTAAGGTGCTGGTGAAATTACAGGCACATGGGACTTGTAAACTTATATCTCAGGGTGACAGGCACAGTGGCAGTGTCCCTCAGATCCTTGCGATTTAAGGCTCTGAGTGATACTGCAACTGTTACGGACAGACGTGTCGCTTACCATCAGGCGCACGTCTTATTCGTCCCGTTGTTAAAAAATGTTGTGATGTGATGTTGGGTAAGGTCATCCATATAACTTGTTTTCTTGTAACGTGTTCTGACCTTATCTGGTGTAATGATTGTAGTCAATGTTTTTAGCGTAGTTTAGGCAATATATTCAGGGCGAGGAAGTTTTCACCACAGAACAATGAAGACAGTAGAAGTGGTTAGTTAGTATCCGACGCGTGCCAACAGTAGGTCTCGTTAGACCTACATGAGTCAGTCCGCCATTTCCGATTTGTATGGTATAGTTGTGTCATTCTTTCGCGCCAATTCTCTAAAATCTTAGAAAAATGCCTTATTGTACTGTTTTGGAGTGCAAAAATGATGGCCGCATCAAACATATTACCCGTAGTAATATTTCATATTATCGGTAAGTCTTATTTTAATAAATTTAGAATTTTCTGTTTTGATTGAATTGATTTTTTGTACTGTAACAAACGAAAGTAAACATTATCCCAGAGCAATATGGTAGAGTTTTGTCTTTTGGATAACTAAGTGAACTAAGTGCACAGACGTTTAGCGAAAAAATGCTTCATTAGTGTTTTGTTAATTTTAAACTTAATTTATCGAAATAAAGTTCATTATGCAACGTGAGTGTTAAAGAAGACATTTGTTGTTCGTTCAGATGTTAATCGTTCGTCGTAGTCCAGCTACTGCCCGCAAGATGGCAGCACGTTGAATAAAATTTCAATATAAAATCAAAACGTCGTAACTTGCAATAAACGTATTGAACTTTTAACGATATAGCGACTGGGTACAGTTTAAATTATATTAACAATCCGGAATTTGTTACATCTTTTTAAACTAGAAACTATGACCAATCATTATAAAGATTTCATAGTGTTTATCACTTTGCTTGTGTGCGTTTTAGCGACAGCGGTTCCGATAGTAATCGAGGCATAAGGAACTTCTAATGTTTTTTCCTTCCATGGATTTCACATCTTGGGCTGGAGCTGGAGTTACTGTAGTTTTATAATGATTTATTCATATACGTGTCGATATCTCATATAACCACTACGCCAACTTTATTTTACGGTCACTTTTTTTTCCTATTCGTATTCTCCTCGAATTTTGTGAAAAATTAATAAAGAAACAAAATAGGTCCAAAAATTAATTAAGTTGACGCATTGTTTCATTGGAGGTATCAGTGTATAGAAAAGGTATTGTATGATAGTTGAGCTCCTTGTGAAAGTAGAGCTCTCGATTTATTATACCAAATAATGAAAATAGAAACTGATCCCTTGTGAGCTTCAAAGTTACGAAGCGTAGGTTAATATTAACAAACCACAAAACTATTCCTTTGTGAGTACACTAAACTGCCTAGACAAGGCTCCCACCAAACTTAGGATTTGTGAGGTGAACCGCTAAATCTAATTCAAACAATTTCTATGCTTGCTTATTGATATAATCAATTATTTATTTCAGTATTTATTTATTATACAACATGCAATAAAGTTACATTACACGTGCTCTTATTCAACTTGGATACCAGATTTTCTTTTACGATATCAAGCGACAGACAAACAAGTCATGCGTCTGATTCTAAGCGACACGCATGTCCATAATGGTTTATATTTGTGTATACATTGCATCGTCAATAATAAAGTGATCAAATTGAAAAAATACTTTTTGGGAAAACTGATAAAATTAATACAAAAAACATTTACAACGTCAGTGTCTAGAAGTATCCATAGTCAAATATGCGATTTGGTTGAAAGACAGAATTTTATTTGATATGAAAACATATTTTTATTTCTTTTGTCAGTTTTTTTACAATAACTTTATAAAATAAGTCGTAAAAGAAACAATTTTTTGCTTAATTTTCTCACAACACGCAAGCAAGCTTTAATACAAAACGCAAATTCGAAGTAGCTACAAACATAAATGCTATAATACGAGTAAATGTATCAGAAAAATAACACATTCAACACGGGAAACATGCAGTTTACCCGACTGGTTTTCAATTTCACGTCGCGTGAGAATGCGAATGAACGGATCCACGTTTCTAGATGGAATGCATGGCACTAAAAACGCCTTAAAATCACTCGTTGACAGGCTAGACTTAGACATAGAAGAACAGTAAGTTAAGTTCTATAATTTATTATTAATCCTTTTCCGACATACGGCACTTCTTCGGGCAAGCAATAACATGATAAAGTAGAATGAAGTAACATAAAGACGCAAGTGTTAATTAACAATAATGTCTCTATCGAGACTTGGAAATGGAATCCGTAGACAAGTTAGCGCAGAAGTACGTTCTAGTCCATCCACGCAGGCTTCACCATCATGTGAACGTTGAGGCCAATCAGCTTCTTGACTACACATATATCATAAGACGTTTAAATTTGAACTAGTGTAGTGTTAGTGTATGATTAAATTAATAGTGCCAGTGACACTAAACAAAAACATCACATGATAAAAATGTGTTCGCCTTAAGTGTCGATATAACGTACACACTCAACATAGCCCCGCACTAGGGAAACCCTGTGTCGCGGGTGCCATGGACACACACATAGACAACCACAAATTACACCCAAACTCACGAGAGAAATAAATGTAAGCCATACAAACATTTCTCCCGGCCCGGGAATCGAACCTGGGACCTCTGCGTGGCAGTCCGGCATGGTAACCGTTCGGCCACGGAGGCAGTTAGTTGAGATAGCACAACAGTTGAATCAATCACTTTGAAAAAAATATACAGTGAAAATTAGGCTTTATGCTGATTACTATACGGTGTGAAAAAACAATTCCTAAAAATTTTCATAATAGAAAAAAAACACCAACTTATCTCGAAATTTTACAAGAAAACCGCTGTATTCAATATGTACACGCCAGCACAACAAGCTACACATTGACGTGTCTTGTTCCGTTGTACTGGAGGCGATTTTCGAACAAAAATGTGTAGTCCGATGTGCCGTTGTCCGTTCTTTACATATACCAATGATTTTTTTTTTATATCAACTGAACTAAAAAGAATACGTATAGTATACGATATACATTTTTCAAACGGCTTTAATATCGTTTGTAAAAAAAATAAATTCTGAAATAAAGCCAGTGTCCCTGCAAACTGTTCCACCCAAGCAAAATGAACCTTACTAGTACGGGAAAAACTTGAATTCGAGCTGAGGTAGCATCGAGTCATAGAAAATTGTCAGTGGGTGAGTTCTTCGTTTAGTTTGTTTATTTTTTAGATTAAGTGAAATGTAAATTACTTATTAGTTTTATATTTGGCTAGATTGTAATGTCTTTTTAGTCGTAGCGCCATTTACGAGAAATCTATGAAAGATTTATCACCCAGTTAGTACCTTTACAGTTACCAGTTCTGGCGAGAGATGTCGCTATTCGCTGTATTTTAAATTTTTATTGAATTGATATTCAATTTTTTTTGGGAAATTACTCCACTAGTTTGTTATAATTATAATTTTTCATTATTATTCGAACACTCAGAAAAAAATTCTTCGATCCGGCCGGATTCGAACCGACGTCTTCTAGCTTACCGTGGCAGACGCTATACCAACTAAGCTCAGTTGGTATAGCGTCTAGCACGGTAAGTACGGAAAATAATTGAATATCAATTCAATAAAAATTTAAAATACAGCAAATAGCGACATCTCTCGCCAGGACTGGTAACTGTAAAAGTACTAACTGGGTGATAAATCTTTCATAGATTTCTCATAGATGGCGCTACGACTAAAAAGTCGTTGAAAAAACTAGATTGTAAAGTGTTTATAATGTACACCTTACTTGTGCCTTATAAATAAATGGAATATAATAATAATAATGTACAAGACAACCATACCTTTTACCCGGTCTCAAAGTAGAAGATTCCCTGCACTATGAGTACCAGAATAACTCCGGGGCTCTACCCAGAATACACAGGGCGGAACCAATTTAGCAATGACCACAGATAAACTCAAAGTAAATCAATTAAAATAATGCTAATCATCCGTTAGCAAGAGACCTCAAAATAGTCCGAAAGTATGGTTTGGTTTGGCTGGATTCGAAAAAAAGTCTCATTTTCTGTGACCATCACAGAGACATATCTAAACAGACGCCGCAAGTGCCTAATGTAAGCTATTAACGCTTAGTTGCCGCTGCTACGCTTCAGAACGCGCGCGGCCGTTTTCGTGGTCAAACAGCAGTCGAAAACGCGAAAAATTGTTATATATGCCATTAGAACCTGTAAAAACACCACAGTTGTGAGGAGATAATTAAACAGGGACGTTTCCTTCCCCAGTTATGTAATTTTGTATACGCATAATTTTTTTTTTAAATCAATTATTTTCATTTTGAGAAAACAAATACGCAAAAGAGTGTATGCCGCGTGATTCGTAATACATTGCGGCTTTTACTCACTCAAGGCAACCAGCCTTTTCAGCTGCTGTGCAAACAGACTGATTTGGGGTCAGGACCTGACTGAGAAGATCCCTGTGCTTGCGCAGGGTATAGTGTCCTTCTCATAAACCCTTAGAGCGCGTTCATTCAACATGAATGTCATCGAGCTCATGCCGGGCAGCGACCGCGTACATGTAACTGTCATGGCAAAATACGCTCTATTGATTCAGTTTTTACATTTTAACTTAAACGAGCGCCTCTGGTGCGCGGGCGAGACTGGCTTGTCTTCGGTCAATGCGGCGAGGTAGTATTATTCAGAGGAATTACAATGTTGTTGCCTAGTAAATAGTATTCAGATTCGTCATTAATGTACTTGAAAGCGTGGTAACTGGGCGGTCACCACGCGGTGGCCGTTAGGCTCGGTAGGGATGGTCACATTCAAGACTTACGTAGAAAGGGAGGTGTGGTAGGCCACACCTCGAGCACACAGCGAGGCGGACTTTGGTCTAAACACTCTCCTAAAATGAGACCCGTGTCTTGCAGTGAAACGTATAAAGGGTCGTTAATTATGAAGTTAACATTGATCTGGACTGGACTGGACATTGATTTAAGTCGACTGGAAAGCACAGGATTAATTAAATACTGTAACGTATATTTATAGTCATAGAGGCAAATTTCCAAAGCTTCACATTACGGTGAGTGTAAGCTGATATTAAATGAGTTAATCCCACCCACCCCGTTTTGCCACCGCTCAACCAGAGGCAGTAAGGGATTTTAGCCTTTTCCTATTAATCGTACAGAGAGTTTTGCGTGCAACTAAATAGTGGAACATATTATGTTTTCTATAGTTTCTAAACGATCTGGACATTAAGATCAGATTGAACAGGTATCACTCTCACAAATTCGTCATTACCTAACAAATGTCCAAACATTTTCCCCCTTCTCCTCTCTATTGAATTTAAAAGACTTCTCTCTTCCCCAACCCTTTCCAAAACTTCCTCATTTGGTCTCTTTTCAATTAATTTTATTTTTTCCATTCAACTCCAGCACCACACTTTAAATGACTGCAATCTCTCTCTGTCTTTGTTCGTTATAGTCCATGTCTCGCATCCATACAGTGCGGTACTCCAGACACAGGTTTTGATGAATCTTTTTTTCATAGTTGCTAAGTTAAAATGCTTAGGCGAGGATAGAAAGGAAAATAAAGAGAGGAAGACCAAAAATGGCGTATAGAAAACAGTTAAGAAACAGTGAACAGTTTTGAAGAAGTCATGAAACTGGCTATGAACCGTGAGGAGTAGAGGAGGCTACACCGACAAGAGTCTGGCTCTGAAATAGAATGTTGATTAAATTCAGGTTCCGCGGTCAAATTTATAATGAATGTTATGTAGCATTACCTTCTGTCGGAGAAGGTTTATTTTTTTTTATTTTATTTTTTTTATTTTATTTATTTATTATAGGAAAGCCAACATGATGAATACAATACAATAGCAAATATACATTACTGTTACAAGGTTTATAGATATATATACACCATACTTACTGGCTAACACAGCAAGCTTTACTGATTCATGGTTGTATGAAAATTAACTAACTATTCAAATTATAATCCAAAGCCATAAATATACTATTCTCTACAAATACGAGATAAAAAGTTAAGACAATTTATGTAAATCACGAGTTACAAAGTATATTAGTTACAATTTAGATAAAAATATTTTTTAATTTTCCTTTTAAAAGTTGCTAGTGAGTCACTAAAGATGTCGAGACTCATTACATTAAATACATTGTTATATTTTCTGACAATTCTATTTATAGGTGCATTAATACCCAAATTTGTTCTAGAAAATCTATGTTTGAATGGAGCAAAATGAATGGAACGAGCATTTCGTCTAGGGACTGTAAAGTTAATTTTTTGCAATATTTGTGGAGAATCTAATGAATTATTTATAATTTTATGTAAGAAGCATAAATCTTCACCAGCCTTGAAAAACTTATGAAGATTCCAACACAAGCGTGGCGATTTAAGACCAAAACCTTTTTAGTAGCAATAGAACTCCTCGTGAAAGAGTTCGTCAAAGGAAGTACTGCCACTATACCTAATTCTACCGTCAAGCAATAATGTGAGCATTATTATGTTCCTCTTTTGAAGGGTATGGATGCTGGTAAAATTACAGGCACATGGGATTTGTCTAGTTATGTCTCAGGGTAACGATTGCAGTACTTAGCACAGCAACTGCTATGGACAGGCGTGACGCTTATCACCAGGCGCACGTCTTGTTTGTCCTGTCACTTAATATTAAAATAATCTCAGTACAGAGTACTAAAAAACCAACCACAAACGTTCGTGGAATTACACCTATTTGCCAAGTTTTATTGAAATCGGTTAACGGAAAGTGCGCGAAGCCAGATCCATCCCCTAGTTTGCCACCATTAGAGGTAGAATCTTCAAAATCGGTTAAACATACAATTAATACAATTAATCAATTAAGAACGTCATCCTTTTTTCAAGTCGGTTAAAAAAGACCTTTTCTTTTAAGAGACCCGTGCCCAGGATTGGAACGTATGTTGTGTACGTAATAGGTTGCAAATGCTATAGACGCAGGCTTTGCTCAAGCTTTTAAGCTTCATTATAAGTTTCAAACATTTTTAAATTTCAAATATTTTATTTTAGATTATTCAACCCCATTGGTTAGTGAAACAAAGAAACTAACACACTAATGTTCGTAATTACATCATATAAATTTATACAAGGTTTAGAGTACACTTGGAGAAAGAATTTTCGTGCTAAATAACGTGTGGTATAAGTTAAGTTTTTTAGCGAGAGATATTGCTACGAAATATTCACAAATGTTTATGTATCTCATAAATGAAAATCACAGACAAATATCACCACGTGGATTTGAACCGTTGATCTTTCGATTGATATTTCAATTGTTCTCCCACTACGCTATCATCACACATCAGATAATTTAACTACACATCTTAAAAAGAAGATATACTGGATTGCATTATGCAAGACCAAGTCTACATTTTCAGGTTTCAGATTTCTAAAATCCTACCTCTAACGTGATCCATTTCAACGACACTATTTCGCTATTTTTATCGAAAGCATCGACGTAGTGATGTGCTGATAGGTGGAATAATTTATTCGCAGAAATCCAATCTTCATCCTGTGAGATCTATTTTGTGAGATATTTACGCAAGATAATGCTCAAAAGGTCAAATCTGTCTTTTTATATAATTAATGACTCATTTATCTGTAAAAAAACAAGTTGACAAAGTATAGTTTCACTGTATCTGTACAAACAGGAATACAAAAATATTGAAGGGCTATTTGTAGACATATAAATTCGTTTTCTTTATATGTCACTGATCTAAGCATTTTTTTTACAATCCCACCAATTGCCTGGTCTCAAAGGAATAAGCCTGTACTTATGAGTACCACAGCAACGGGATTTACTCCGGAGTACTATGTACGGAATACTTCGTCCAGTGAAGTACTGCCACCTTACCTATTTCTGCAGCTTAGCAGCAATGTCAGCATTAATGTGCTCCGGTTTTGAAGGGTAAGGGTGCTGGTGAAATTACAGGCACATGGGACTTGTCGACATATCTCTCAGGGTGATGGGCGCAGTGGCAGTGCCCCTCAGATTTTTGCGATTTAAAGCTATGAGGACATTGCAACTGTCATGAAGTTAAATCCGGGCCACCGAGGACGTCATTCAGTCATGCTCTAGAGGTCACGTTATTATTTTTTTCATTATTCATGACTCATTTATCTGTAGCACAAGAAGTTAACGAAGTATAGTTGCACTGTGCCCGGTCAAACAGCAATATAAAGATAATGAAGGCTATTGTCTATGTACTAACATGGAGAGGAAAATAATAAGCATAAAATATTTCACAAAGCACCTAGATCATTCACTGTACTATAAATAAAGGAATAAACAAATTTTCTGATCTCATAGTCCCTGAGCACGAAGGTAACATAAACGCTAATAAGTAATGATTTATTGAAGTGAAAGTTTTTGTGTTAGAAGTTAGAAATGAAGCTTATTCCACAAGAACACACGTGGGATTATAAGGCCTCAATGATTTTACCGGAAAAACGATGGAAGGGTAATATAATCTTCAGACAAAAACGCAGTGTTTGGGAAAACCTTGAAGTACAATTGCGTAAATTATAGACGGCCTCAGCGTCAATTCATACAAACATAATACACATAACCCTAATATGAATAAGAATAAGGATAACTTTAGAGGTAAAGTGGCTTAAGTCATTGGACAATGACAAGACTCGAAACCTTTTGCATCCCACGTTATAATTAAAGTAATGAACATACACTTACTCACCCAAATATAAATACCACACGCAGAAGCACACAACTCCTCTTTCGTCGCAACTTCTCTTTTACCTAACTACACATATAAATTTATTTACTTTTGATATTTTCTTCAATGAACTTGTATATTACTTCTCAAAAATCGTTGTAATTTAATTTTGCAAATTAAAGTAAGTAAATGATCGCAATCCATTTTAATCCATTTTCACTATAGATTAACGACCTAATTTATGTAAAATTGATTTTACAAATTCAAAAACACTTCGCAGAACGGGGACCTGGTGAGCTGTAATAAATATCTCAGACACCAGTCTCTCGCAAATAAGGTTTAATGTTGAAACTCATTAATTGGTCAGTAAGTATTTATACAACTTACCTTGTATGTTGAGAGAAAATAAATAAATTATTAATTTGTATTATTATTTATTAATTATTATTATTATATTATTATGGCGTTATCGCCAATTTTCACATGACCTTAAAACTACGATATAATACAACAAATATAAATACAGTAAAGTAATTTGAATAAATGCACAAATTAAAATAACAGTAATAATAATAATAATAATAATAAATACATGCCGCATCGTCAGAAAGTTCATACAGATGGAAGAGGACGAAGTAGGATCTTATTACACACCCACCACATACTCGTAGATACACGCCATACTGCATTTACTTGACTTAGGTCCGTAAATGTGGTTCAAACCAGCTCACAAGCTGAGAAGACTAAAATAAACAATAATAATAAAATAATTTAAAAAATGTGTGTCGCGAAGCACGCAAACGGGACTGCCTCAGCTTTGAGCCACGGAAGGAAAATTCCGACCTACAACGCTGATTTCAGCAAGTCCGATGTGAATGAAGCATGGACTCGAGCGCAAACAATACATTCATACATAAAGTGCGGGTGAAAGTTGATATGTACTAAAATATTTATACTAAATATTAAATACATGTATATGAATTAATAAATTGGTCATTCTAGGTTGATGGTGAAATTACAAGCACATGGGACTTTTCAACTTATGAATCAGGGTGACGGGTCTTTGCGATTTAAATATCTGAATAGAACTGGATAGGTGTATAGCTTACCATTAGGCGCACGACTATGTCGTCTCGTCACTTGATATTATACAAAAAACTTAATTTCCGTGGCAGTTTGTATTATTGAAGCATTCGATTTTTTGCAACATTATTTCAGGCGTCCGTTCGTGCTAACAGACATATGTCCTCTAAGTGCATAGTCAGAAGAACTATATTCCAATTGCATTGCAGTCGTAAAGTAGCAATTGGAACACAGCCGCAATGCAATTTGGATGTAATTGACACGATCCATGTCAACGGAATCCCAATTACTACCATTTGCCGATTGATAGTACAGCTGCCGCGTAATTGTATCGATTGCTTTCAATTGAAATTTTGGAATTACAACACTCGTGAGACTAAACGCTGCTTGTGTGATTTAGTTTTCATTACTGAACTCAAATTTGATTTTATTTGTTTATCTTTTTATCGGCAAACCAACAGAATTACACATTTATGATTTTTTTTCAATAATAAATGTGACGGGACGAACAAGCCCTGTGCCTGGTAGTAAAGGACACGCCTTAAATGACCTCGAAGACCTTAGAGTTACTGCCACTGCGCCCGTCACCCTGAGATATAAGTTGACAAGTCCCATATGCCTGTAATTCCTCTATGTTAGTAATGTGAGCATTACTGCTTGGCGGCACAAATAGGTAAGGTGGCAGTACTGTAACTGGGACGTAGCTCGTGTTTCGTAGCGAGAGGTACTTTTGTGAATATAAACTGGGATAATCTTCAAAATCTGGTTTATTGTACTTTTTCACATATTTTCTTAGTTAGGTTACATCACGAACTCTAAAGATGTTCTCTCCTTTTCTTATTTCATTTTTCAAAACACATTCTAATTACAAAACTATATTCATTCAGCCAGTGATTCTACTCATGGAGTAGAGCCTAGACTACAGTACTTCCCTGGACGAACTCTTTCACAAAAAGCTCTACCGCTACTAAAATATTCTCGAAGAGGAAGCTATGAATTTCACACGTTTTCCTAAGGTTTAAGTCTTCTTCGAAATGCAGATTTTATTACGAGGTTTTCCTTCACAAATGTACTTAAATAAGAAATTAAAATCGTAGGTATACCACATAAAGGAGTCGAAACATCAGCCTCTCCATTGAGAAGCATCACTACCACTGCTCTTATCAGTCAGAATCTTCCGACCTACATTCTATTATCTACTCTACTGTACAGCGGAAAAAGTCTATTCAATTCGACGAACTCTATCACAATGAGCTCTACTGCTATTATTAGCAATCTTTGTAAACTTATTTACTATTTTTATAATTTGTAACTAAATTCTAATTGTTATTTATGCTCTTGTATTAATTTAACTTTAATTGCATGACGTATCAAAAGTGGAATAAGAAATGTGTATAATATTCGCATGCCAAAGTTTCGGTAAAATGTACGATCTTATATAAGTGAGATATACTGTAACGTCTTCTTTGTTAATCACTTTTTTCAGCAAATATACATAATGTATTCTTATATTCGATAGTGCAAGACGGTGCAATTAATTAATGCAAGTTTTATTAGACACACGTTATCACAGTAAGAGAGCATGTGTAAGCGGTGAAGCCCACAACAGTGTAATTTGGATACACTATAAATACATTGTGCAATGGTTACATTTTGAATATTTTTCTAACCTTTTTGAAAAATCAGAGTTATGTGGCATTTTTCTTTAGTCACTTCGATACCGTAAGCATTTTATAAAAAAAAACCCGACCTGAAAAGTTCGTGGTGTTATATCTATTTGCCAAATTTTATTGAAATCGGTTACTGGAAACTGCGCGAAACCGGATTCATCCCCTAGTTTGCCACCAATACTGACGTAGCCACTTTTCAACAACAAAAGAATCATCGATATCGATTTACAAATGATGGAGTTATCTTAGGCAGAACATACATACAAAAAAAAACATAGTCGAATTGCGAACCTCCTCCTTTTTTTTGGAAGTCTGTTAAAAAAATAACGTAGCGATGAAAAATGGATTTTTAATACAGTTGCTCAAAACGTGGTATTTTTCGTATTACAAATCGTGCCGAAAGTTGGACTTTTCGCACAAGTGCTTTTTACTTTTCCATTTTTTTTAATTTACTGTTGTTTCAAATCTTAAGCACAGAATTAAAGAAGTTGTATATTTATTTAATATTTATGTGCTTTATGATGTACATAAGTCATTCGTCATTAAAACTTATATTTATTTACAAATACTATATAATGAACGTATCGAGTGGAGGTCCACAGTCTCTGCCTACCCCTGAATGGGTGACAGGCGAGATTTTTATGTATATATTTATTTGTTCTATGTATTACAGATAAATTGTATCTCACTACCGTGCACGGGTTCCTAAAGAAGTTTAAACAAAAGTACCAGGACTTCATAATAAGAAAAGTGGTTACAGACCGATATTACAGAAAATAAACAAAAACAGCACGTTAGAACTAGATTTCCATAGACTTTTAACTAATGGTTGTAGGGGTTGTATTTCATTATTTTAATTTACTAGCAGAAAATGAGTTTTGCTTAAATACTGTTTTATTTTACTTTTCAATGTAGTTTTTTCGCAAATGTATTAAAAAACGTCGTTTGATACACGTGCGGATTTGTCATTTTCACTTGTCTCGCGTCTTGAAGCCTCGAGACTCGTGAATAATGACTAACTTTCCGCACTTATATCAAAAATAACTATTGCATATAGATTTCATATTTTTATCATTTCGTATAGCTTACATTCATCGGGATAGGAAAGGAATTTGTTTTCATTTTATGTCAAGCACGTTACAGAAAAAGCATTATTCTCAATTGTTTCTAGTTAGGTGATTATGTTACGAGTACACGTCTCTGCTTGGATGAGTAGCCTCCGCCCCATCTATTTATACAGCAAATTAGTATTACTGTGTTCAGAATTAAAGGGTATGGAGAGCTATCGGAATACCAAACACAAGATACTTAAAATTTTACATCGCACATCCAGCAAATGATGTAATAAGTTTTATGATATCAAGTGACGGGTGAACATGATAACTGCAAACTCGTAACAGTTTCAATGCCACTCAAGGCTTTATAGTGGCTAAGATCTGAGGGGCACTGTAATGCGCACATTACCGCTTGGGCCTCAGAAGGGCTGCCACTGCACCCGTATCCCTCAACAATATGACAAGTTCCCTATGCCTGCCTGTGCATGCCGCGTGTAGTTTCACCAGAACTGTTACGAATATTTCTGGTGGCAGTATTTCCCAGAACTAACTTTTCACAAGACGTGGCACTAGACCTGGCGAGCGGCTAGGTAGTGGAAATCCCTGTTCTTACTTGTTCCCCAAACGCTATAACTTGGACCTTTTCAAGGCGAGAGTGAATAGGCAATATTTAGGTGTGCATGCAACATCCTCGACCTCATCGGCACTATCCATCAGTTGGAGGTCAAAGAGCTTTACTGAACTAAAATAGCATAGTATATTCCTTTTGGAACTCAATTGCCTATAATTCCCAAAAATAAGTGGTCCACTTACCACTTCTTTTCCTGCTTGCATATATGAAATATACAGTAGTTTCGATTACAGTTCAATATTTCAACTTACAACAGTACATATTCAGCACCTAGCGGTGTAAAATTGGGCGGAGCCTCATCAAACACTTTACGACATTTTTACTGCTGACAGAAGCCTAGTCGGGTGACGGCATAAATTCAAATTTCAAAGACGCCGTGGTTTGCAAATAGGTCTGAATTTTGTTTAACAAAATTCTTTATTCTTTTAAATTTTATCGAAAATCTAAGTCAATGCTAAACTATCCGAACTTTTTCGTATTTCTACCGATCGATGTTTACGAATAATGAAAGCAATTGTACTATGAATTTAAAAGGGAGTGTCCGCGTACAATCAACGTCACAGTACGTTTATTATATATATATATATATATATATATATATATCTAAAGCTTTTTAACCGACTTCAAGTTGGAAAGGGGGTACTTCCATAGTGGTCCCATTTCACTTTGAAGAACAGCATCCACCTCGATCTTTCGAAGCCTAGCGTGGTATCTGCCATGCTAAGCGGCGAGGAATGCAATGCAATGCAATGCATGGTAATCAATGGCCTTCTTTTGCGAGGAGATCATCTCGCAAAAGGAGGCCGCGGAACGGGTGCGCGAAGACGCAGTCGACTCGAACCCGCTCCGGGTCCTCGATCCCGCGCAGGCGGCGGGGAAGAAGGCGACTGCAGTTCGCTGCTCGCCTAATTCCCTAGTGAGGCCAGCGGACAAGAGACGAGGATCCCTTGCCCGAATTGCACGGTATCACACGTCTGAGGGGATGGGTTAAGCGTCCGACCCTCCCCTCTTTAGCGCGGGTACTTTGGCAGAAGCCAGGGTGGCCGGGGGCATCGTTGTGGTAGAATCCTCGGGATCTCACGGTGCCCCCAACACCCGGCCAAGAGGGTGCGCCGGGGGTTTTTAGTGGGTATGCCCTCCATCAGAGGGTCAGTCCCACATAACATAAAAATGCATTAGTGGGTATGCATAAAGCATTTCCCCCCGATAAAAAAAAGGTTCAGTTAGGTTTAAAAGAAAAAACGTTTACCTCTCAAAATTATATTCGAGGTTATGAAAATTCGAGCGAACGTCGTTTCTGGAAAATGTCATTTCAATCTTCTGATAGATAAACCTGAAAGTGGATGGATAGGCGCACGATTTATATATCATTAAAAAAAAAATTCTACATAAATACGTACAGTCGGTACCCTCACTTAAGTGTTCACTATTTATATGGCACTTAGTACAAATAGTGGATACATAAGTGACCGACTATAGTATCCTACTATCATGCCTGTCTATCGGTACATTCGTTGTCAGCAAACCTTTTTCACCGCCTCCACTCGCCTCCACTCGCTACTTTTAACCTGGATTTTTTTAGGACATCCCTTATCGACATTTGTGCATCGTAGTTTACCCGTCTCCACGTTTCCATAAATAATTATACTGGAAATAATACCATTACTTCCATTTGAGATGGTTTCAAAGTAACATATTAGTCTTTACGAAACGTATAATTAAAATTAAGTACCTTAAAGTAAACGTTTAAGACGGAAGCACTCCAGCAGACTTAGTCAAAATAATTGTCTTCTCGAAGTTGTCAATCTACTCTCGAAAATGACGTCACGTGAGGTTTCTCTTAACTTGGCTTACACTTCGCACACAAACATACTAATAACAATAATTATTTCTTTAAAAGTGTGTAACTGAAATATGTGTAATAGGAGCAAGTAGGGCTACTCCCGCCTGTTCAGAGTGTAAATAAAATACCCACATTTCGCTCAGAGCGTACAGTTGCCACATTATTATTTTAGTTGTGCATTTCTTTGACTCATAGTGAGGCTTGCAACTGCCGTTGTATGTTTATGTTTTGCGTAATAAGTTATGTTTTATGCGATAGGTTAGTTAAATTGTGGATCCGTATTATATTTTTATTTCTTCTGTAATTGGCTCTCAGTTGTTACTATCATTATATTAGTTAGTTTTAAGCTGTTGGTCCAGATAAATAAATACCTACACGTTGTAAACTTAATTGAGAAAATGTTCATCATAGTACTCTGGTGCTATATTAAAATAACCTTTAGAAAGTACAGTAAGTACTTACTGATTTTGCAGCAATTATTTACATACTTGACATATTTATATCAGCATCGCGGATTGACATCTCGATTATGGAATCTGATTACAAAATTGAAATCAAATGCTGAACAATTTTGAATTCGAGGCACTCTTGTTCAGACTACCATAAACACGTCCACTAATTGATGTCATTTTTTAAACACCAAGCGAACGCTTCAAGTTGATAATTAATGGTATGTGCGAAGACCCGCGCTATGCAACGCGAGTGCACCACGGGATTATGCGAATGTGTGCGTCTGTACACGGCGCGCGGCGAGCGTGCACACATACGTTTGTATGGAGTTACTATAGAGTGGTTATACACGGCAATTTATAGGCGATTGCATCGATAAAAACGTGCGATTACTTCAGTACAAACGCGCGATTGTACCGATGCAAACGCGCGACTGCATCGTTGCTGTAGGTTTATGCACATTGTTTTGTTTTGTTAATTGTAAATTTAAAAGTAAAATAAATAAATCAGTTATAAAAACGTGCATTGCGTTTGCATCCCTGTTTAACGTCGCGCGCGTGTGTAAAGGTAGACGATTAGCGGACTCCATCGCTTTTGTATCGCTGTTAAACGTCACCATGTGTAACCGCTTATACTTGTATGATTACTATGGTGTAAAAAAGTGTCAGTTCCACACGATGCCACTAGATGGCACTGACCACTTTGTAGCTATTTCTAAAACACGATGTTAAGATTTTCCCTCTGCACCGTAATTGTTGAGCAACAAATGTGACGGTTATGAATTCAATGTGTGTGCGGTTACAACTGAATCTCATTGAAAGTTAATTAAGGGTGTGTAAGAGCACTTCCCGAATCTCCCGCTTCGCCTTTATTTGATTCAGCAGCCAATACAGTTCCGCTCAGTTTTTACTGACTGCATTTTATTTGGCCCTTAGAAAAACCCCTTTGCTACGCTTCCTCAATACCGTTACAAGTATATAATATTTAATCTACATACAATACGGGTTTAATCAAGTTCTAATAATAATTGAACAGTAATGTTTTTAACCAGATTAACCCTTAAGCTAAGTTAAAATGTTGAATGTAATGTAAAAAGGTAGTAATGTCACAGTAGCGACATTGACAATAGAAATAAGTCATTACTTGGCGATGTGTTTCATTGCTGACTATCACAATGTTTTACTATCATGATGTTAAATTATTTTTTTGTGAAATTACTCCACTAGTATTTTACAATTATTAATACAAAGATCGAACACCTTATTTTAGTCATTTAATAAAAAATATAAACAATAGACGGTTGCGCGACCGTGATATCCTCGAGGGGGTGAGGTACTTCGCCTTAGTAGCCCTGTCACATTAATCAGAAGCGTACACATGTCTTTATTTGTGTTTGCGGTCACAGAGTCCGCGTGGCATGTTCCAAAAAAATTTTACGGTAATTTAATATGATTATTATGGTAATTTTGACTGATCTTGATAATAATTTATTACATCGAGATGCCTATTAAGATAGAAAACTTCATCTTGTTTTGTTATTTTGTTCATTTTGAACGTTTTTTGTGTCATGGGACTAAAAATTTTGTTTTTTTTATTGAGTTAAACCAATCAGTACAAAATTAAAGATATAATAAGTTTTCTATTTTTTTTTTTCATTTATATAGATAAAATACTTCTTTTTATCATGTGCTATACAATGTCGAACTGAAAATATTCATTTGTCTTCTCAAACTAAACGCGTAAAGTTGTGGTCTCACAGATCGCACACGACTGCTTAATGTTCGGCGCAAGAGTGCGACCACTGGACGGTTAATTAGGCCAGTACGGTGTCGGAGATGCTATGTCGCTATAAAAATCGGAGTCTAATAAGATTCAAATTAGACTATAATCAGATAGTTCAGTAAGAATATTAAGTGCCAAATGTACTATAAAGAAAATTAAGTTTTAAGTGTATATAGTCCACTATCAAGTGCATGTAACCCTAAAACGAAAGCATAAAAAGACGTTTTATTGAAGGTGCAACAGGTACTAAATATTCACGTTTGTAACTTACAAGTAAAACATGACGTCACAGAGATTAGACCCGTCGAGCTTTGAATTAAGAAACAACCGTCGATTCACTGGGCATGTAGTTATTTTATTTATTGTGAAGTGACGAAAGGAACAAGTCGTGCGCCGGGTGGAAAGCAACACGCCTGTACGTAGCAGTTGCAGTGTCACTTAGACCTTTGAATCGCAAAGATCCAAGATGCATTGCCACCGCACCCGTCACCCTAAGAAAATAAGGATCATACCTATAGTGCCCCATCATCATCATGGAATCACTACAGACGTATCATTAGACCTATCTTCTATAGATTTGCATACTAAACGCCCAAACCTGCCTATTTACTACTTATACGCGTAAGAAAATCCCGATCAGGTCCAGGACCTAAAAAACATTGTCGTAAGGCTGTCTCCAATTTCTGTCTATGTTCCTCGAAGTTTAGGGAAAAAAACTCTACCTATTTCGATACCTGCATATAAAACAAGTTCCATATACATGTAATTTCACCAGTATCCTTACTTATCCTTCAAAACCGGATTTAATGCTCACATTACTGCCCACCGATAGAAAAAGTGTAAGGTGGCAGTACTTCCCTGAACGAACTCTTTTACAAGAAGCTCCTAATGCGACAAATTATTAAATAGAAATAATTATACATGGCAACTTTATGTATTTGGTTGTCGGTT
Source organism: Hyposmocoma kahamanoa (assembly GCF_003589595.1). NCBI lineage: Eukaryota > Metazoa > Arthropoda > Insecta > Lepidoptera > Cosmopterigidae > Hyposmocoma > Hyposmocoma kahamanoa. The sequence goes on from NW_020653337.1 coordinate 5,001,226, forward strand.
TACTGTCAATAATAATAAAAGTGGAAAGAACGCGATTTCATCAATATCAATACACTTCAATTCCAAGGGTACCACCAGTTTGGGTAGTTGATTATTGCGCCAAAAATATTCCGCCTAGATCTACTTTGACATTCCGCCCAGCCACATGGGATTACCGTCACGAGGTTCGGTACGTGAGGATTTTATTAAGCCATATTTTTCTCCCAGAACCCCAATAACTTATAAGTTAGTAGCTTTGGACCACTGATTCGCTTGGGAAGTGTACTTGATTTTTAATAAAAAACTAAATAGAAATTGGGTGTAAAATTATTAACACGTGGTTATTTGGTGGAGAAATTCGCAGACTTAACGAAAAAAAAGTAAGATTTATTATTTCTTATGTTTCAATACGGTTTCTCTAGAGTGAGATATAGTTTTCACGTCGCATATACTACGAATCTTCTAAACCATTGCAAATACATTATTTGTTTATCTCTTTAAAATAGCTTTCCACGTCCCTGTAATCTCTCTGTTATTGCAAAACCTTCGGCTTCGTAACTTTGAAAAAAAGAAAAAATTACTAGGTGCCAAGTCGGAAATAAAAGGTGACTTTCTGAGAATCCTGAGTCTTTTAAAGCCCATCTTGTAACCCGAGTGTAAACTAGTGAGTGCATTTTCTTCTATTTACGTAGAATCTAAGTAGGTTTTTTCAACACACTTCAAAGCACATTGTTTATGACAATAATGGCTCATTCATTACTGTAACCCTCTGACCTATTTGTGGAATACTAAATAGTGTAGTTTGGTTATGGTACCCCTATGCCACTTGAACTTCACGTACCCACTAAAGTTCTCGGTTATTTTGGTTGTTTCCACATAATTAAGTGTAATATAATAGGTAGGATTTTTCTTACAATTGATGTATTAATTAACTTGGCAATATTTTGCAGTGTACTAAATTCCAAAATTCTAATTATCACCTTTCAGGACTACCGGTTGGGTATTGTTAGGCAGAATTGGATCATGACAATTATCAGATTATTATCCTTGTTGATTCATAGTTTCGGCTCATTAAATATGATAAAAACTGAATAAACACAAAGAAAAATCTTTGGGAAAACTGTTTGGTTTGTGACTTTTTGACATTGACATTTGACACGTTTGGATAGATCCGTCTCTGGGGGTCTACTCACGATCTCCGTCCGACATCCGTCCGAAACAATTACTGCCAAATAAGGAATAATTGACCAAATGAAAAGACGCGTGATGCGAATGGAGCTTCATACTTGATACTTGTCTTTTAATTTTGTCGGATATTACTTATTTGACAGTAATTGTTTCGGACGGTTGTCGGACGGAGATAGAGAGTAGACCCCCTGATACAAACACATGGCACGACATTGCCAGCGGAAGCATTTTGTAGTTGGTACATTCATCAAAATAATTACCATGATAATTTTCGTTATAATAATAATTATCGCTTTGAACTCTATTATCAGGCTTTAGTCCACAATGATCAAACTAAAGACCACTCACCTAAAAACGGATGTTCTTAATTTTGATAATTATAAAATCTGTTTATTTCATAGGTAAGCCAATTACCAATTCTAAAAATAGAGAAAAATGGGCTAGAACGGGGTTGCTCTTTGAAAATAAATATTTGTTTACCTTTATACACTCGACTTAGTTTTCATCTAAGTACGTTTTTTCTATACGACTGTCTCACCAGTCTGAGGCCATAAATTAAGCAGTATTGACCGGTTTCGGATAATCAATTAATAAATTCTATGTATAACTATCGCAGAATACGTAAACGCTGACTTATCCACTTAGTCTTTTCGTTTTTCTTTGTAATGGACAAAGAATACAATTTATTTATCATATATATTGGACACTACCTCCACCCCTACTATTGTGACCTATTTCATTCGCTACCTCACTCGCATTAGTGCTTTCGTAAGAAATGATATTATACATTTTTATTGAATTGATATTCAATTATTTTTTATGTGAAATTACTCCACCAGTTTGTTATAATTATTAATATAAAGATCGAAACCTCAGAAAAAAATCGGATCGAAGGAATTTTTTCTGAGGGTTCGATCTTTGTATTAATAATTATAACAAACTGGTGGAGTAAGTAGTAATTTTACTCAAAAAATAACTGAATATCAATTGAATAAAAAATTTAAAATATAGTAAGTAGCGACATTTCTAGTCGGGGCTGGTAGCTGTAAAGGTCTATCTGGGTCTGGGTCTATATATATCTATCTGGGTGAAGAAATACTTTCATAGATTTCTCATAGATGGCGCTACGGCTAAAACGTCCTCGATAAACCAAATACAAAGATTGAAAGAAATAGAAAAATTCGTTAGGTCCGCTGGTCCATAATAATAAATCGATCGTCAATAATTGAATTATGTATTAATGCCATGATTGCCATTCCACTGATGCTCTGATCAGTCAATCAATCACCCACAGCCCGGCTTCACCCACTGCTAGGTATAAGCCTCCCGTAGTTTGTGTCATTCACCACGATCCTGTGCAAATCTCACCGATCTACTGCCCGCAACTTTGATAATGTTCTGCCACCCATTTCGGTACAGGAAGTCACATGTTTCTTTCTATATCCATTTCTTGAACTCCATTCAGTAGCAGTAGAGCTCTTTGTGAAAGAGATCGTTTAGGGAAGTACTGCCACCGTACGTATTTCTGCTGCTAAGAAGTAACTGCGTTTTTGAAATTACAGGCACATGGGACTTGTCAACTTATGTCTCAGGGTGACGGGCGCTGTGGCAGTGCCCCTCGGATCTTTGCGATTAAAGCTCTGAGTGGCACTGCAACTGTTAAGGACAGGCGTGTCGCTTACCACCAGGCGCACGACTTGTTCGTCCTGTCACTTGCTTTTGCAAATACCTAAGTATTTGTAAATAATAATATAGAGAATAAATAACCATTAAAATAATAAACCTTTTACCCATTGACTTACAAATAAATGGACGACGGCTCTAATACAAAAACCACGAAAAAAATGTCCCAAGTCAACCTATTTAAACGTAGTGACATGTCAAGGAATATGAAAAAGCTAAAACGTTGAATTTAAATTGTAATGTCATCGCAGTACTGTCTAATTTTGCTTGCTTCGCTGTCAGTCGAACAAACGAAGACTAGAGCGTAAATGTATACGTTTTTAACGCCCTATAAGTTCGGACACTTTTTAGCGCGGACCCGACGTCCATATAATTGTAAGTCAATGCTTTTACCAATAATAATAGAAATAACACTCACGCATACGTATACACATAACTACAAACGCACACACATTGTCGAACTCCATGAACTTGTTTACTTGTAGCAATGACTCCTGCTCAATACCATAAGGGAGTAGGCAGAGGCTGCAACCATCGCCATTTGAGCACCAGTTGAGCCCATGCCTTTTGTCTCAATTTACTTTTACTGTTTTGACTTCATTGCTATGTATAAATAAAAATAAAATGTTATTCTGAGACAATAAATGATTAATTTATTTTTATTTATATATTTTTATAAGATAAAAATTCGCTTATCATCTTAGTCCAACTATGTACGCCAAGTCTCGCAACATCCCAGTGCCGGTCCATAAATTCGTTATCCAATCTCGTATGCTATTACAACTAGATTTTAGCACAATAAGAAATATTATCATCCAATATAATCTCATTGCAGTACATACAGTCTCAATGCAGTTACAATGACCAGTGAGGAAAATTAGTTGCTTCGGAGCCTAGGTCCCACGAAGTCCCCGCTCCGATCGCCCGCAGTCGTGAAGGTACGTCGCCGCCGAGCGGGATCGGCCCTTTCCCGATCACGCTCGGCGCCCTCCTTCTGAAGCATCACCGCTTCACAGAAGGAGACCACTTCATGGGACTCTTGATCCGCCAACATAGCCGCTACTATGGCAGGCGGAGAGAGATCTCGCCCGATCCGGGCAACCAGGATGATCAGCTCGGAGGCCCATGCGGGGCACTCCTACAGCGTATGCTGGGCGGAATCCTGGTCCCTCCCACAGTGGTGGCACTGCGTCGTCGACTCGCGTCCGATCCGATTAAGATACTCATCGAAGCATCCGTGCCCGGTGAGTATCTGTGTCAGTCGGAACGTGGTGACGCACTTCCGCTGGCTCAACCAGACTTCGAGGTTGGGCAAGATCGCTCGGACGGCGCGCTGGCGCGAGATCCAAGGCTGTTTAAGCCTCTCGCGCCACTTCCGGCGGCGCAGCTTCCTCCGCCTGGCGGAGGTGCGCGTCAATACGCGCGTCCATCTCCGCCAGAATGTCCAGCGGGGGAAACCGCGCCAGGACAGTCGCCGCGTCAAAGGATACAGTGCGGTATCCTCGTGCGATCCTTATGGCCATGCGGTGCTGCACGCCATTGAGCATGGCTCTGCAACGCCGGACGCCCGTCAGTCGGGTGAACAGACGGGTGCCCCATACAGGGCCACGGATCGCACCACCCCACCGTATAAACGGCGAACTTCCTCCGAAGGGCCCCCCAAGTTGGGCAGCAAACGGTGCAATACACCCGCCACCCTATCGATCCGGGGAATCAGGCGCCGGAAGTGCTCCTCCAAATCCGGTCGCTGGGTCCAAGATGAGGTCCAAGTATTTTAAGTACTGCCCCACCTGGACGTCGACGTCACCAACGCGAATTGAGAAGCTGGGCGGTTCCCTCCCTCACGGGAGTTTGTAGAACCACAGCGCCTCAGTTTTCTGAGGCGCTACTCGCAAACCGAGCTCCTCGATTTTTTCGGCGACGCGAGAAACCCCGAGCTCAGCGAGCCGGATGGTCCTCTCGAAGTCCTCCCCTGCGGCGAGCACCAGGATGTCATCAGCATGACACACCAGATGCACGCCCGGGGGGAGTGCGACCCTCAAGACAGCATCGTATGCGACGTTCCAAAGGAGTGGTCCAAGGACAGACACCTACGGAACCCCACACACGACCTCTCTGCGATGGCTTACGCCATCCCGACCCGGGTACGTAATGTACCTGTCGCATAGGTAGGACCTGACAACTCGCATCAGGTATGGAGGCTCTCGATGATGACCTGCTCTAACTTAACCAGCGCTCCGCCACGTCCCGGGTTCGATTGCCGACCGTAGAACCTCCCTTGTTGGGTTACACCAATAATCCAGAAACTTTTATAGATACAATAATCCCTGAACCCAAATAACTTAAAAGCTTTATATGTGAACCGAACGTTATTACTTACTCGGAAAATTGGTAAAATTGAATTTATATCCATAGTTGCGACCGTAAAGAACACCTGTTTAGGTCCAAGTTGTGCCTAATATTATAAACCGCTTAAGTAAACTTACTTTCGCGGGTGTACTTGTTTGAATGTTGCGCTATATTTACATATTGAAGAAACAATTGAACTAGGATAGTGGAACGCTTTGAATACTTGCTCCAAATAACCCTATATTTTATAGTAAGTATCATAAAAAGCGATTTACGATTAGACCACATTTGTCGGCACGTTCTGTAGCACTGTTCTACTAAACGAATATTGTTTTGATGAACGGTATTACACAATATATATTTGTTATACATTCTGTGAATCGTAAATATATTCCAGAAAAATCTATTATTGGCTTTATTTAGTGCATACGTACAATACGTATATTTTAATTGTAATAGACCGTTGATATTTTTTAATAAATAAGTAAACAAAAAATACATTCATACTGCAAAATTTTTAACAATATGGAATCAATTTTACTGAATAATTTACTGAAATTAAATTAGATTTTTTTCCACAAACTTGTTTCTTTAACACTTTATTGTGTTTTTCTATGCTTAATTGTAACTTATTAAATTTCTATTAGAAGGGAATTGTTTACTTACTTTTGTTATTTTAATTTCGATTATATTTTTTTATGATATCAAGTGACGGGACGAATAAGTCGTGCGCCTGGTGGTAAGCGACACGCCTATCCATAATAGATGTAGTGTTATAAAGATCATCGGGGAACTGCCACTGCGCTCGTCACCCTGAGACATAAGTTAACAAGTCCTAAATGCCTGTAAGTTCACCAGCACCCCTTACCCTTCCAAACCGGAACGCAGTAATGCTCACATTACAGCTTGGCGGCTCAAATAGGTATAGTGGCACTACTTCCCTGGACGAACTCTTTCACAAGGACCTCTACTGCTAACAAGATCTTCTCGAAGAGGAAGCTGTGAACTTAATCAGCCTTTCTAACAGCTTGAGGCGGTTGGATTTCTGTGGCGTGTCGCTTCCAGCACAAATGCAGAAGGCGGTCCTGCTCGATACGGCACGTATTGTTCGCCGATTCTTGGACCTGAGTCCCTGACCCCGGCCGACTATGCCATTGCCGGGAAATACCGCCTCTCCCATTTAAAAATTCAAAATTAATCTTTTAGGCCTTGGGAGAGGCGAGAGTTTAAAATAAATACGATAATAATAATAATGTATTTATTTCCAAGCGTTAGTTCACAGCAAAGACATTAAATCTAGGATAAAGTTAGAACATTACAAGATATATTCTCTGACTCTCAAAATAGGATAACCTGTGACATGAGAGCCAGTGTTCTTCCGTGTCTTAATTAACAACCTTACTACAAAAAAAAGTGACAACAAGGTTTATTGTATCACATTGTAAACAGAGAGAAAAAAAAGGAAAAGTAAAATATAATAATAATTCTGAAAGAGAAAAAAAATCAATAAGAATAGGTATTCTTAAACAATATGTATATAAAATTAACAAAATAATAATAATAATAAAAATAAAAGAATAATATTAAAAACGTTTTCCTAAGGTTAAAGCCGTCTTCTAAGTACAGGTTTTATAACGATGTTTTTCTTCACAAATGTACTTAAATTAGGAATTAACATACACTTAAAAGAGCCGAAACGTCCGCCTCTAAAGTGACACCGTTACCACTGCTTTTATCAGCCAGAATCTTCCGATCTGCATTCTATTATCTACTCTACTGTACCGCGGAAAAGGTCGATTCAAGAACTCTCGGAATCCGGTAATAAGTGATCTTGTCAGAATACATTAGTCATTGATTTCCTTCCTCCGAGTTCATGCTTACCGAAGAATAGGTCCATTATATCTAATTTATGTTGTACTGGTGACAGTGAATGACAGTGAGACGGTCCCGCTGTTGGAAAGTGGTTCTTGACGTCTTTAGACATTTGAGGTACTAAGAAAATAGCCTAGGGTTACAAATTGCGGTATCGTGGGACACGTTATCCCTGACAAAAGTATTTCACCCTACCCCACAACCTAAATCGCAGTTATGTTACTTCAATGTAGATGTAAGTAGGGTGGTGGTATGTACCAAAGTGATATCTCCATTGAGAGCCTCATGACCTATATCCATAGGCTAAAGTACGTTACTGTTCTTTAATTCAAATTAAGAAAAAATCTCAGCTGTGAGAGCTCGTAAATCAGTTGGGAGAGCGTCTGGCACGGTATGCTTGAAGGCGCTGGCTCGAATGCAGCCAAATCGAGGGAAGTTGTCTTAGTGTTCGATCTTTGAATTAATAATTATAAGAAAAAACCATTATTTCATAGAAAAACTTAAAATAATCATACTGATTCAGCTTCAGTTTCGTAGGGCCGATTTTCCTGAAAAGAATAGTTAAGGAATTATAGGGAGAGCTTTTTGTAAACATGCATTTGTTAGTTGGCGCTAGATGATAAGGTTCCAGGTTTAATTCAAGATAGAGCCAACTTTGGATTTTTTTATAAAAACGCTTACTGAACATAGCCCCGCACTAGGGAAACCCTGTGTCGCGAGTGCCATGGACGCACACATAGACAGCCACAAATTACACTCAAAATCACGAGAGAAATTAATGTAGGCCACACGAATATTTCTCTTGGCCCGGGAATCGAACCTGGGACCTCTGCCTGGCAGTCCGGCAGGGTATTTTATTATTTATCATTAAACTGGTTCTAGTGTTAAAATGCGTTTTTTAATTTGGTTCTGGTGTGGATATTCCAGGATGTGCCAGAAGAAGAATTCCGTTGCTCTAGTACTCACAGTACAGGGAAAGCGTGTGAAGTTGTTTGAGATCAGGTAATTAGAATGGTTGTCTGTCACAATATTATTATTATCGGAATATTGTGACAGACAACAACCTAAACGAGCATACTAAGATTTGGAACTAATCCAGTCGGAAAACATGATTCAAATATAATATCAGTACAGAGTACTAAAAAAAACCGACCTCAAAAATACGTGGAAGAACCTACACATAATTACCAAGTTTTATTGAAATCGGTTACCGGAAAGTGCGCAAACCCGGTTTCATCCCTTAATTGGCCACTATACGGGACTTGACACTGGAGATAATAAAAATCGGTTCTCACTACTCAAAGTATATTGAGAGAGAAAAACGCTTTGAATTGGAGAATAGCAAAATCAACTATTAAAATAATTGCTCCTTATGATAAAATTTAGGCGCTATTTATAAACATGAATCTTCGTGCGTGGACAGCCATCCTTAGAGGTGGATGATTTTCCTTAAAATTAAATGGGACCACTAGGGAGGTACCCTCTTTCCAACAAAAAAAGAATCATGAAAATCGGTTCACTAATACCGGAGTTATCGCGTAAGATACATAACAAAACATACAGTCGAATTGAGAACCTCCTCCTTTTTTGAAGTTGTTTAAAAATACACTGCACGTGTTCGTATTGTCATTTACGAAACCAAAGCGTGAAATACACAGATCGCGGGTGCGGTGCCGCGTTGCGGTAGTAATAAGCAGTCAAAAATAAAACATAGACGACTGGAACGAAAACCAGTCGAAATTTTCCACCAATAAATAAACAATTAGTCACTAATTCCATACAGTGTGAGTGGCGACACGATAAAAATTGCCAAAATGGCCGATAAAATGAAACAGTCGGCACGAATAGCTCTCAATTAGTGGTAATAGCCCAAGCTGCTGAATTAGGCGTTGCGTACTAAAAATTAGAGATGCGAGAAAGTAACTGTTACTATAAATACCAGTACTTTCATACTGCGACTATCGATTAGGGCAAAATTGTTGTCTGTGACGATTGTATTATACAAAAAAGAAACCCTCAAAAGTTCGTGAAATCGGTTTCCGGGAATTGCGCGAAACAGAATTTACCCCCTAGTTTGCCACACTTCGAGTTGGATTATTTTCTTAAAATTCAAGTGAAACCAATACCGAGGTACCCTTTTTTTTCGATTTATAAATCGAGTTATCGCGTAACATACATGTACAAAAACAAAATGTAGTCGAATTGAGAAACTCGTCCGTTTTTACACACGATGTTTTCCTTCACCAAAAAGCTAATACTAAATGTCATGTTAATAAATTTAAAACGCAGATTTATGCATGATGGTAAATTTCATATTAATTAATTACGATCATGAGGAAACCCACACACCTGATGTGTGTGAAAGTCCCAAACTACATTGGGCCCGCGTGGGAACTAAACCCTCTCATTGTGAGAGGAGGCTTGTGCCAAGCAGTGGGATTATATATAGGCTAACTTATTTAAATGTTTATGTTAAAATGTTCATGTTTTATTTAATAGTTAAATTATTATCTTATTCACATATAACGTTAACGTGAGCGAAACAACGACACAGTATATTGAAAAGCTAAAAAAAGAACAAAACTTTAAACATACACGTCCGTCACTCATCTCAGCTCAGGACTCATTGAAAACCAGCGCCACAGTCATTGACCTACCAACGCCACAGTCAATTATAGCTGTGGCATAATCTGAATTCATTCATCCTTGCGTCCTTTTGCGTACGCCACAACCGCACACATGACAGTACAACATTTGTAGTCGTTATATTTAGTTTTTTTTTTCTTTTTGTATGTTTTGTCTTATTTTTTTTATATTTTATTTTTGTTTATTACGTCTTTTTATTTTGTTTTGCTTGTCTAAGTGGTATCAATATTTTTTTGTGTTGTATCTAAGTGTTATCGCGTTGCAATAAATGTCTATTCTATTCTATTCTAAAATTTGCCGCCGTGGTCGAACGGTTACCATATTAACTGCCACGCAGAGGTCCCGGGTTTGATTCCCAGGCCGTGAGAAATATTTGCATGGCCTACACTATACATTTATGTCCATGGCTTTCGCGATACAGGGTTACCCTAGTGCGGGGCAATGAGTGTGTGCGTTAAAAAAAAATGAAGGCTCATAAAAATTCTAATATTTGTATATATCAACCATAATACACCCCGCACTTTCATCACCTTTTGGTTTTTAATATTGTAGTTTAATATAACGATAATTTATTCAAAATTAGAATAAAACATATCTTTGTACATATATACATAAATTATACTCTAAATTACAATCGTCATATTAGTCAAGCTCGTCTACTCGTTCATAAGGCAGAATCCTACGAGAAACATGAGTACATAAATCTGGGGGTTGCGCTTCATAATTAGACAATTGTGCACATTTAGGAGTATCATTTATAATAATCATTTCTAATGTCAAAGATAGAAATAACTTGAAACTTCAGCCAAACGGTTCCCTACCATGGATTTACGTCATCCGAATAACCTTTGGTTATTTCATCAACCGTAATGTTATTATAAAATCGTATACATTGTCTTTTGCAACAACAGCTACTTCACGTTTATTCTTCGTATTAGGTAATGCCTACGCCTTATCACAATTTTCCATGACAAACATAGTATTGTTCTTAATATAAATCCGCAGAGACGTGGCTAGCTTCCTAGAGCGCCTAAAAAAGAGACACGCGCTGCCGTCCATTAACTAAAATGTACCTAAGTGACAAATGGTCATATATCCGTTTTCAATAACATAAGATAGAGCACAACAATCTCTTTTAAAAGCAGCTAAAATTAGTTAACGTTTTCGACTTATCGTAACTTATCCTAACGATGCGTAGCTGAAATATCATTAAACAACTGCAATGTTCTAACATTGAGTTATGGTCTTTTATGATATCTCAAAAAATATTTTGTCACTTAGGCGGCAAAGTGGCAAAATATTTAAAACTCGGGTTTTGGTTAGCGGACGGCAGCGCGGCACCCTTTACACTATCGCGTGCCGGTAATCCAGACGCTAAAGAGTCGGCTATAGCTTAATTAAAGAAGTATTCCCTCTGGACGACTAAATTTCGTATAAATCTCTGGAAGGAGAGATACCCCACGGCATTACTCATTCCGTTCAGACCACCTTACTCCTGTGCACAATCTACCTTGGCACACTTGGAAGACTATAAATAGACTGCGGAGCCAAGTCGGCCGAAGCAAGGAGAGCATGCACAAGAGGGGTTATAGCTCTGAGAGCGCATGTATTTGTGGTGTCTTTCTCAAGACTATGGTACATTTTTTGTCTTGTCCTGCATGCCCTTACACCTGCACAGCGAGGACTTGTACAATGCCACTGATAATGCTCTGTCAGTCGCTAAGTACGGGTCAAATATAAACGTCAGAGTCGACACGCGAGGAGAAGAAGAAGAGAATATAAACTAAATTTTTATAACCTCAGTACACAATACTAAAAAAACCGACCTCAAAAGTACGTGGAATTACGTCTATTTGCTAAGTTTTATTGAAATATCCCCTAGTTCGCCACTATATAGGACTTGACACAGGAGATAATAAAAACCGGTAGAGTGAGAGAAACGCATTGAATTGGAGAACAGCAAAACCAACCATTAAAATAAACCCGGATTCATCTCCTAGTTCGCCACTAAACGGAACTTGACACAGGTGATAATAAAAATCGGTTCTCACTACTCAAAGTACATTGAGAGAAAAACACCTTGAATAAGAGAATAGCAAACTCAACTATTAAAATATTTGCTCCTTATAATAAAATTTAGGCGCTATTTTTAAAAATGAATCTTCATGCGTGAAAAGCCACCCTTAGAGGTGGATGATTTTCTTCAAAATTAAATGGGACCACTATGGTGGTACTCTCTTCGCAACAAAAAAAAGAATCATGAAAATCGGTGCACAACTACCGGAGTTATCGCGTAACATACATACAAAAAAAAAACATACAGTCGAATTGAGATCCGCCTCCTTTTTTTGAAGTCGGTTAATAAATGTACTGTGATGCTAGTGTAAGAATTCTTAAAATCTCTTAGAGTCATCCTGGGGCCATATTTTAAATTGCCTTCAGAGCACATTTTGTAGGACAAATATTTTATTATTAGCGACGGCATTACCCCAAAGCTAAAAATGTGGCTAATCCAACGCTCTTTTTTAAATTTAGCACATTTTTTATTTTTTATGTTATTTTATTCTATGTTCTATTTTTCTTAAGTATTAGTTTATAACATACTTTAATACAGTTGTTTATTTAACATTCTCATTGACATCGAAGATATTAAATTGATATGTAAAGGAAATTATGAATAAATGATTATGGTTATAACGCAAAATGGCGTAGACTATTAAAGTGTGATACAAGCTCAAGTAAACAAATGTAACGGTTTCCAAGTGTTTCTTTTAAACTTTGGCTTATACACACACTTCACTGTTTTATCGTAAGCAAATTAGTTTTTGTGTAACACAATATGATACCGGCTCTTTTTTTTTGTTAGCCTACTGTGTCCCATTGCTGAGCAAAGACCTCTCCTCTCGACTTCCACAGGTCCCTGTTTGAATGATAGGCCAGTCCGTTATATATTTAGTAGCATTAGAGCTGTTTGTGAAAGAGCCGTCCAGGGAAGTACTGCCACCTTACCTATTTCTGCCGCCAAGCAGTAATATCGGTGTTACTATGTTCCGATTTTGAAGGGTAAAAGTGCTGGTGAAATTATAAGCACATGAGACTTGTTAACTTATGTCTCAGGGTGTTGGGCGCAGTGGCAGTGTCTCTCAGATTTTTGCGATCTAAAGCTCTGAATGGCATTGCAACTGTTATGGACAGGCGTGTAGCTTACCATTAGGCGCACGACTTGTTCGTCCTGTCACATGATTTTATAAAAAAAAAATATGCGTCCATCCAAGTCATCCCACTCCTCCATATCTCCTTCTTGGTCTATCTCGTCGTCGCTGTCTGTTCTCCGGCACCCACCAAGTAGCTGTGTCCTTTTTTATTTATTTATTTTTTCTTAAATTGGTCGGAACCCTTCGCCACGGATACCCGGGAGGTCTTTTGTGAGTCATGCTGTAACTAGTTAATAAATTTTTTTCTGTATTTTGGTAAATAAATAAAAAAAACTATTTAATTGATTCTAAGTCTTGAATCTTTGTGAATATGATAACGATAACGGCATTTACACGAATGGGAATTTGTATAAAAAATTTTCCTTGAATAAATATCAATTATCACAGTTTTTATCTCCTAATAGTAAGAGGTTGTGTCTGTGAATAGTTGAAGATACGAATGAGAAGCAAAACTAGAGGAAAGAAAAGCCTAACAAAAATATTTTAAAGAGCATTTATTAGTCTGCATCGCGCTTGTCCCGGTATAAGTTTTTTTAAATGGTTTTTAAATTTTTTAACAATCAAAACGGATTCCGATGATTTTTATTTCGAAGACCATAACTTTAAGACGAACCGCGTAGCCATTTTGAATTTTTTATAAAAATACCTCGTTTATCGCGCGACTTGGAAAAACTTGAGGCAAATGTAACTTTGCCTCATATGTAGATATCATATGTTAACACTCGTAGTTAAGACTCTGTAAGGGGACAGACATACACTTACATAACGTCGATGTTATGTAGACAGGGCGAAAGCACCATTTCGAAAAAGTTTTCATTGGAGCATGTTTTAGCTTTTCACGAGTATTTTAAAATATTTACGTCCTGTTTTAAATTCAATTTTAAAACTTAAACCTTATTATAACCAAAATACATTTTTAAAACAGTAAATAATTCAAAATCACAACTTTGTCTCATCTTAGATAAAACTTTTGACATTTCGATAGCTTAGTTAGTGATACCATGAAAGGTTTTAAGCATCCCAAAACCCATCAATGGGCGTATCAGGCATGTAAACTCGATGAATGATATACCGAATCAATGTTGTCACATAGTTATTTTAACCAGTTGAAAACTCGGTGTCTTATTCACAATACAATTAAATACACGTGTAACACATGAAAAACTTCAATTACAATTTGAAAAACCCTTGAGACAAAACAGCTCATTCCAAAAATTCATGAAGTCACTATATGTAAGCCAAGGCCAATTCAGAGCCCAAACACGATGGTTCTAGTTGACGAGTTGGGTAGTATGCATATTGTGATGATTGCACATGGGACTTAGCAACTTATGTGTCAGGGTGACGGGCGCTGTGGGATCTTTCTCAGATCGCCCTCAGATTTTTGTGACTTAACACTCTCAGCGCCATAGAACAAACGATTTTTCTAAAGCAGCAGGCCACATTTTCTTTTTACAGCACGCCACGCCTGATCTCGAGTAACTTTTGTAGCAGGCCATGTGGGCTGCCGGCGGGACACCTTCAAGCTTTACCAGCAGGCCGCGCATTACGCCATAAACAGACGGAAGTAACCACTAGGACGAGATCGATACCTGTTACGATTTGGATCAGTCGTTAGGAGGAGAGCCAAAAAATTGGCTGTGTTCGCCGAACGCACAACTTATATTTTCGGCCTGCTGATGCAACGTTTGACTGGTCAGGACTAGAAGAATCGAAAATAAATTTTGATTCCTAATTGTAGTACGCCAGCGACCCACATCGCCTGCTAGGTAAAATTCGAAAATACGTGGTAGCCTGCAGCACTTGGGTTTTTGTGGGCTGCCGGTGGCCCACATGCCTTGCTGGTTAAAATTCGATGATACTTAATGGCCTGCTACAGGCGAATGTTTGTGGGCGGCCGGCTCCCAACATGGCGCCTGAGAGTGTTAAAGCTCTAACTCTAAGTCAATTGGTACCGTGAAAAAAAGACAGCCAATTAAGTTTAAATATATAACTAATACAAATACTAGTTACAAAGACAAACACCAGACCAAGCGATTTTAGTGAATTAATTTGTTCTAAAGATGGAATTTACGATAGCCGATTCGAATTATTTTATGAGTGGAGGTAAACTTGTTAACGGTTGTAGCATTTAACGAGTTTGGACTTTAATTAGGTTATCGAAATATAATCGAGCAGGCATTCAATAGTGGAACTTAATCTTCAAGCCTTTACAGCAATTTACATTATTGTTGATGTAGCATACAGGGTAAAAAGTTCCTTTGTTTTTAAACTCCGACGTAAAAAGAGGGGAATTCTATGTTTGAAACATTTGTATGTGTGTCTTTCTGTACATTTGTATCTTGTATCATAGTTACCAAAGAAATGGATCTTAAATCGATTTTTTTATTATTTTATAATATTAAGACGACGAACAAGTCGTGCGCCTCATGGTTAAGCCACACGCCTGTCCATAACAGTTGCAATGTTACTCAGAGCTTTAAATTGCGAAGATCTGAGGGGAGTTGACAAGTCCCATGTGCCTACTGTTGGGTAATTTTCCGAAAAATTGGTAAAATTGGGAACATATAATTACGAAGGCTCATATGTTCTACGTTTAGAAGTTTTATTTAGTGTGAATTATAAAATAAATTTATACTATAAAATAAATTAGCTCCAAGCCACTTACAATAGCGAGAAAAAAAAACTTGTTTAATGGCTCCATCGTTTTCGTTCAGTGTTTGGTGTTTTCGATTCGCGTGGATGTGTCCATTTGTATTTGTGTGTAAGTGTGTGTTTGAGAGTTTGAGTGTGCGTGGGTGTGTGATTAAAACATAATCCGGACCGGTAAGTAGTTTTTTAGTCCACTCGTAGTTGAGAGTGAATAGCCATTTACTAACGACTGTAATATAAAATACGAATATTAAAATTAAAATAATAAATCATAAAATATTATTTTAAGTTAATTTCCACTCTTATGAACCGCCTCCGTGACCGAACGGTTACCACGCCGGAATGCCACGCAGAGGTCCCAGGTTCGATTCCCGGGCCAGGAGAAATGTTTGTATGGCCTACATTTATTTCTCTCGTGAGTTTGGGTGTAACTTGTGGTTGTCTATGTGTGTCCATGACCTGCGACACAGGGTTTCCCTAGTGCGGGGCTATGTTGAGTGTGTGCGTTATTATATTACTATTATTATTAACATATTTTTAATACATTACTTCAGACATCAAAATCATCAAATCTTTACGTCCCACTGTCGGGCACGAGTCTCCTCTAACGAAAGGAGAAGCATTAGTTCGCCATGCTGGCCCCATACAACAAAATGTCAATTGTAACAATGCGAAACAACTTACATACGACATATCAAAAGGGCATAATGATGAATCATGTGCTGAGGTATCGCTCTGGCTGTTAATATGAAATTACATTATCATAAATTAGAATACAATAAATAAATATTGTGGCACAATATACTGATAATATTAAAACAACATCAAATACACTTCACAGAATCTGAAAAATCTTGAGTCCAGACGGAAACCTGGCTGGTTTCTGAAAACGACACGTCCAACAAGACAAAATGGAGGGAAAGTACAAGAAAAGCAGACCCCACCATCAGATAGGAATAATAATGCTTAGAGGAGAGACACTAAATGCGCTTCACATATGCAGTCAATACATACACATATGCACACAACTTAGAAATTCGTACTCAATAAAATTGAAAAATTCATTAGACAAAATAAAATCCAATTCGCGTAAACTTCCATTAAAAATTTACACAAGAATACGCTGCCATGTGTTCTAAAGCACAAAAGCTTATAAAGTTCGTAGCTAGTGCAGCTGTAGACCGCGGCGTAGCACTTACCGTAGCCGCCTATAAAAATTCGTAGCAAGCTACGTGTGTACATTTGTAGACTGGTATTTTCGAAGTAAAATACTTTTGCGAAGTGATGTAAGATCAGGAGCCAAGACCTTAAGCTTCCGTTAAATATAAACTTAAAATGTCTTCATTTTTTGTAGAAGCGGAAAGAAATTACGTTTAAGAGGACTGTCCTACGAGCGGGTTCTATTAAAAATAAAGTTGATTCTATTTTATTTATTAACGAAACAAACTCAATGACACTCATTTCACCACGATCTTGAAGGTCGCGGTTAATCGAATTCTTAGTAGAAATTTTTTGTAGTTTATGCAAGAAATTCGCATAAAATTTATGAGTCAGTAAAATTTTGGTTTAAATATCCACTGTTGAAAACAGGTCTCTAAAAAAGTGAGGTTGGTTTTACAATCCCTTTCCAGACGGGAGTGAGGTACCCTTAAGGCGCAATAAACTCGCCCTTTTTAACCCTCAGGGTGCCCCTTTGTATTGTGGTGAACAGTTATGCTCAGGGCGAAATGCTTTATAAGTAAAATTATTTATTGCCAATTTTGTAGCTTCTCTTTCTATAACAAAGTTATCTATTTACAAAACAGTAACAGCAAACCAGTAAACGGTACGTCGTTTAGTTGAGTGGTTACGTACTTAAAACACGACCCGACCTGTGCACTCGGGGTAATGTGCTTTTAAACGCTAGCTTGCGTCATGCACATGCAGGAATTCTGAACTAATCGTATATCTACAGCTGTTATACATAAGTGCAATACATGTTGCTCCATAGATAATAAAATGACAAACTTGGACAAGTGAATTTTTTGGAAACACGAAAAAAACTTAAGAAATAGAAAAAATATTGTTTTTCGTGCCAAAACATTTTTGTTATATTATATTTTTAAATCTGTTTTATCCAAGTACCAAAAAATACCCTTCGAATTACCTCTCTTTATTATTGAGGAGGAGGGTCTCTTTATTATTGAATTACCACTATATTATAATACCAGGATCAATCTATTTACTATTTTAATTAGCAGTGGAGCACCTTGTGTAAAAGTTCGTCCAGGGAAGTACTGCTACCTTACTTACCTATTTCTGCTTGAAGTTAAAGGTGTAGGTGAAATCATAGGCACATGAAACTAGTCAACTTATATCTCAATGACGGACGCAGTGGCATTGCAACTTCTATGGACAGGTATGTTGCTTCCCACCAGGCGTATGACTTGTGCGAACCGTCACTTGATATCGTAAAAAAAACTGAAGTAGAAACATTTATAATGTATTATTATTATTATTATGAGCCTGTACTGTCCCACTGCTGAGCAGAGGCCTCCCTCCCCTCTCTCCATACCTCTTTGTTTTGCGCCACTGAGGTCCAGTCCTTTAGGTGTGCGTCTAGCTCGTCTCTCTATCGACATTTTGGCCTTACAATGTATGTACATACATTTGTAAATTATCTGTTCATGTAATACTGAAAAGTGGAAGAAGTTTGAAGCACTATGTATAGTAATGCAGCAACAAAATCTATTAACTTAACGGGTAGTCATCTTTAATCGAAGCCTTTTATTAAAAGGCTAAGGAAACAATTTTTATGGCTTGCCTTATACAGTATGTCCCTCTGTAATCAACTGCAATACTACACAGTATGGCCAGTCAAAGCATTTAATTAAATACACCTTTCCAGCTACCACATTGGTAAGCTACCATGTAAGTTTAAGCCATTAAAAATGATATTTAATATATCCACTAGGGGTTAAAATTAGGTAGGGCTATTGGCAATAAGCGCTCGATTCGTAACACGCGTTTCAACGTACAACTACCGCCATGTAATTATCCGCGATGGAACTAAATGTTACTTGACAAATCTTACATGATTAGTTTTATTTCGAATATCAACTAATCCATCCAGAAACTGGCGTTTAGGGTTCTATTCTAGGGCAGATTCGCGTTAAATTATACCGAGACGCTGGCAAAGTAAATCGTCTAACGTGCATTTGGAAAATATTACAGGAGAGCGATTTCAAATATTTTGTTTAAGAAAAAAATATATAACTTTAATTTTATATGTCATATGGAAAATTAGAAAGTTTCTGCTATTCCATATAACAAATAAAACCAAAGTTATTTTTTTTTTCTTAATAAAATTACCTACTTGAAATATAATAGAAATGTACATTAGACTTTTTACCTTTACAGCGTCGCTAAGGTTTTAAAATTATGCGACGTTTTAAATTCTTAATTTTTTATTACAGTGCTGGTAGTCCGAATGAATGGTTGCTTCTCAAGTGAGATGTCGATTTTTGGTATCCCTGTGGCAGTAAGTAGTGATGGGTTTTACAAGTTACGCAGACTAGTTAATGTTCAGTAGCAACAGCTCACCCTAACAGTGAATCATCGGGGGTCTAGACGTAGGCTGCGGTTCCTGTTCATCCCTATGTTGTGGATATCCTAAGGATTCGCATGAAACGTTACGCTTCTACATGTAGAGAACGGCTATGATGTGGAATTTCCTGCCTATAGACTTGTTCCCTGAACGTTGTACTTACGTATTTTCAAAGCGAGAATGAATAAGCGTCATTTAGATGTTCATGCTCCATCCTTGGCTGGGGATCAAATCGGGGACCTGACAGAAGGCGACACCATGAAAAACAGCGTGCAAGCCACTGGACCATGGAGATCGGCAATTCTTACTACGCGAAGACGTTTTATTTCTTGCTATTCTAAATGCAAGAGGTAGGCACTACAAAAGTACAGTTAATTAGTTCAAGTTTCAAATAATACACAGACGTTCCCCTCCAGATACGACTCCAGTAGAGCTAGCATCTCTATGCGAGAATAGCAGCATCTCGCGCTTTAAGCCGCTCTCGAGCAAATCGCGCCCTGTCGTGCTACAGATACGGAATGGGCGAAAAAACGGGACACAGCTAGTGATAAAATATTATAGGCGCCCATCAAAAGAACATAACGTGATTTACAACTAAGTTACATTATCGTAAATTGGACTTAATGAAAAATATGCATGGATTTTTTTTTTATTGACGAAAACACGTAGGTATTAATAACACTACATTGCTTCATGCAAATCTCAAATTAAAACACGTAAAACTAAATGCATTGTATTTAGGTACATTATGAACTAAAATAACAATGTAAACATCGTTGAAAATTGTGTTTGCTCAATGTAAAATTTATATGCCTTTGAACATAGAATTAAATTGAACTCCGTAAAAAGCGGTCACGCGACTCCGTTTCTTTGAAAAGTAAATTTTCCTTAATGAATTTTCAATAAAATTACAAGACGATGACGACATTTACAAGATGTCGAGCGATAAGGATGAATGAAAGAAAATGTAAAAGAAATATCGTCAAACAAATTTTCTTTCAAAAAAGGAATCAGATTTCAAGAGAACTGTTCCGCAAGTGTTCTTAATATAAACAAAGTTTGACTATAGTGTAAATAAGACAAGTCTCATCACAATCAAATCAAGCACCAATGTCTACAAGGTCGCGCTGGAGCATAGGGTTGTCACATCTTTAATTTGGTTTTACCTACAGGTTACAAACATAATTTGAAAAAAAAGTTATTCATCATAATATTCTCGTACTATATTGAAATAACCTTTGTCAAATGCGGTACTTCACCATCATCATCCACAGCTTGATTTCAGCACGCATACTGAAATTACAGGGACTTGTGAACTTATTATGTATCAGGGTGACGGGCGCAGTGGCAGTGTCCCTCAGATTCTTGCTATTTAAAGCTCTGTCGCTTACCACCAGGCGCACGACTTCTCCGTCCCATCATATGTTATGGCGTGTGTCCCGCCCAACCCCATTTGAATTCCAGAATCCGAGTACAAGCATCCTGGATTTTCGTTCGTCGTCGGATCTCAACGTTCGGATTTCGGTCTACAAGGCTGATACCGAGCATGGCGTACTTATATATTGATAACGTTATACCAGTATCTTGGATTGGTATCTCGATATGGGAATATGAATATGAAATAGAAATGATACGCTGGACAATCTGAATTTGAGACACTAGTTCAAATAACCACAAACACAACAATAAACACGTCTACTATTTGATGTAATTTCTTCAACACCTAGCGAACGCTTTAATTCTATAATAAATGACGCGTCAACCGACGCGCATTTTGCAACTCGAGTGCACCGCGAGATTATGCGGAAGTGTGCATCCGTACTTTTTTAAACTAGCATCTAGAGTCGTGGTTTGTGAGTTTTTCATTATATAACTTAGCTAAAAATAATAACACGTTCTCAATAAGCAGTACTTATACTAAAGTTGATAGGCAAATACTTCAAACTAAATAGAATTTAAAATAAATGCCAGCAAACTCATTTTCAGCGACGGAATACACGCTAATATGTAACTAAAGCGATATACGTCGCAACGATATTAATTTCTGCCATAACATCATCACGGTGTCTAACCTTTTGGAAGCCTACATCGATGTAGGGTAACCATGAATATAATTTTTTAATTATCTTTACTTTCCGAAAAAATGTGATGCTTATAAAGGTCACTTCTAACGGACTTTACTAGGTTAATGCTGAGCTATCTATGAGATGTCGATGAAGATTACATCCTTAAAAAGATAGGGATATACGGCGTGTACCCCCAAGGGAAGAAGTAAGTACAGCATTTTTCTGTGAAATGTAAACTAATTTCACGACGTGAAATAAATGTATAGATCTATACACACACATAGATATTATAGTAGCAGTAGAGCTCCTTGTGAAAGTGTTCGTCCAGGGAAGTACTGCCACCTTATCTATTTCTGCCGCCAAACAGTAACGTCAGCATTACTGTGTTCCGGTTTTGAAGGGTAAAGGTGCTGGTGAAATTATAGGCACATGAGACTTATCAATTTATGTCTCAGGGTGACGGGCGCAGTGGCAGTGCCCCTCAGATCATTGCGATTTAAAGCTCTGAGTGGCGCTGCAACCGTTATGGACAGGCGTGTAGCTTACCACAGGCGCACGACATGTTCGTCCCGACACTTGATACTATAAAAAAAGATAGATAAAAACTTATTTACTACTATGACAACTTATTTACTAAAATCAATTACGAGAACTAACATTATTACTATATTAAACCATTTAAACTAAAAATAAAGAAATTACTAAAGCAATTTACACCTTTACATAGAACTAATTAAACTAAATAGTTTTGGAAGTCACGGCAGTGAAGAAGCGCTGGCACAGCATAAATGCCGCGGTTGACCACGACGCTGATATTCTCCCAGGACCCTGTTAAGAGAGACGCCCCATCATCTCAGACAGTCCCCTGGCGTTATCGTTTAAAATAAGAAACATATATGTACGTATCTATAGACATTGAATTAAGTACACACCCATTTGCGGACATTAGCTGTATAACAGAAATAAAAAAAACAATAAAGAACTTTTTATTCTATTATGGTAACACGTCTTCTGTTCGCGTAGATGAAATCAAAGAAGTACTAATAAAATGCGTAACGGTGTCGTCATTTTCTTGCGCTTATAACGAATGGTCATACGCAAGGTCCATTTTCGTCATAATTGCTATCTGGAATTGACATTCTAGATTGAAGACAGATCACAGCAACTGTTGTAACTTAATCCGCTTAGAGTGTCGTTGCTGAGAGACCCTCTCCTAGAAAGGACTGAAGTCCTTTCCGTGTGCAGTAATTGGTCTGCCATCGGACGCGTCCACAGGTGGCGAACAGGAGGACGGCTCCCAGTAATAGGAGCTACCGGGTTTGACCGGCGCGGACGTAAACCAGCTCTTGACCGGTTGATGGTCTAAGGCTGGCCGAGTAGGAGGACGTTCCGCGCGGGCTGGCAGGATGCTTGCGAGGAGGTTGAAGAGACGTGTCGGTGTGTCGTTACCGCTTGTCCTGTCCCCGGCGATCCTGTCGGGACTGCACCGCTTAAGATGCAGATGCAGGGGCGGTGGAGCCGCGGGGGAAGAAACGTATCGGTGTGTCGTTGCCGCTCGTCCTGTCCTCTACGGGCCGAACTTGGGCGGTTGGTCCATGCGGTGGGCATTCTAAGGGACTCTCTACGGAGAATCCGCGTGAATGCGCGTTAGGTGTTCATTCTGGGGACATTCTGAACTTTACAGTTGAGTGGATACTATCCTGGCCCCCATGGCCTCTGGGTAGCTGACTCAGGGGAGTTCATTTTCGAGCATGGACAACCCGGGATGGAAAGCTCGTCTGGTGTTCGGCGAGCCTTTCTTTTGGAGTTGGGGGATTGATGTGAATCCCTTCTCGGGAAGGGGCTGCGCTGGTCGCGACCAGCCGCTGGTGCAGGCGCAGACGCGCAATAGCATAACCGTACCTCCCTCCACCCACAGCGGAGAGGAGGAATACCCTGTTTGATGTGGTCATAGCCCAGTTCCACATAACCCCGGCTTTGCCCCCGCAGGGTCGGGGTATCTGTAAGCAGATTTCCCCAGGTAAAAAAGGGTTCAGTCCTTGAACATAGGACCAAACTTCAAGTGTACCTTATTGAATACTTATGGAAATATTGTAGTAATGTTTCACTACGCTAAATTATCGAGAGCTGTGAAGCAAAAACACAGTAAAATTATTCGTCGATCGCATTTCATGACATATGCTGCTTAAGTTGTCCAATTCAATAATAATCACAATTCGCAACTGAGCAGTACGATTCAGAATGTACTAAATTTTTGTTTAGCACAGTCACCCTTGAGTGCTTGAAACTTAATTAAATAACACCCTTCGAGCGTTCTCATATGGTGGCGACGTGCACACGCACATAAAATATATAACATATAGCTCTCTCGAACAGAAACGTTACGAGAAACATTAAAGATCATAGTCTTAACTTGAGAAAGACTTTGTTTAGACTTGGAATAAGTAGTACAAAAGTAACGTTTTTAAATTTTAAATTTATAAGACGATTAGCTATCGGATAAAACTATATACAACAAAACGAAACTAAGAAAATGAACACATT
>NW_020653337.1:5025015-5039148 GCF_003589595.1 Hyposmocoma kahamanoa
ATGAACACATTTTTTGTCACTTGAATAATGAACGTTAAAAGGTATAGAAAAAAATGTCTAACACATCCGCCATTTTGAAATTATCATAATATCATGTATGTTAACTGCCTCTGTGTCCGTACGAATAACACACACTGGAATAACATACTGGTCAGCCACGCAGAGCTCCCGGGTTCGATTCTCGGGCCGGGAGAAATATTTGTATGGCCTATATTTATTTCTGTAGTGAGTTTGGGTGTACTTTGTTGTTGTCTATGTGTGTGTCCACGGCAACGCATGCCGTGGACACAGGGTTTTCCTAGAGCAGGGCTATGAGTATGTGTCCTTATCATTTTTTTTTTCAAAAACATGCATAATCTAGCGTGGATGTATTAAAGTGGGCTAGTCCAAAATAGTCACTTTTTACCTATTACTGACATTTATTCAGTCCAAGCTAAATTCTATTATGATTGAGACACCAAGCTTTTCATTAGTTAAAATAATCACGTGACAACGCTGGTATGGTCAACGATTCGTCAACTTTGCGCGACAAATACGTCACAATTTCTTTTAAACCATCTTCCTGATGAATTAGATGTTTTGGAAAATGTCGACATTCAAGAAAGCCATCGAATACGTCATATTGGTTAAAGAGTTATGCAAGTAATTTACGTATTTATATTACACTTGATAAAAAAACATTTATTTTAATAGCACTTACGTTTATCAGAAAAGTTCTTGTATATTTGCACAGATATTGCATAAAAGTTTCTGTGGTAAAATTTTGAGGTGTTAATGCCACAGCGAGCCAGTCTCAAATTTCCGATATTTCTTGCATTTTTAAAACATGAATGGTTTTTAAACAAAAACAGCAGCCGCCTTCACATACAACTGTCACCATTAGCAGTTCAGCGCGCTCACAATTTTCAGAAGACTCATTGTTGGAATTTATAGCTTAAGGCATTCATGCACTTTTGTTTCCGGCAGACCAACGTTGTTTCCTAAATCACGGAGTAATAATTTCGCCAAGAATTATTTCGTGACGACAATGCTGCCCTCTGAACGAAAACAGGGATAACTTATATTTTTATAAAAAAAATAGTTATATTCACATTCGAGATCAGGAAACAAAGGGCTATCTATACTCTTTTTTATGGAACGCTCTTGCAATAATTGTTGGATATACAGTACGCTCAAAAGGCTTTACTGATGTCAATAATCAAACTCCACCATATGAAGGTATCTTTGACTTTTATCGCTTTTACTCAGTCTCCTTAGAGTTTCTTACGTCTATGAATGAATACCTAACCAGTAGAATCATCAAAAAAGAAAAGAAAACATTAAATGATTTAAAAAAAGAAAATCAACTAAGTATTAATTCAACAAAAACTTTACTCAATAAACGTTCAAATAATAAAGTTTCAACAACAAGTGTACCGTAAAACAAGTGAGCTCGTTCCATCGGTTACCGACTCGTGTATAAAATAAGTTATTTATGTATCGGAAAGCTGTACAAAGAATCACAAAGACGAAGTTTCGATGTACAAAGTGGAAAGTTAAGTATGTTGATGTTAAGTACTTTGCACACATGTATATATTTTTCTTAAAGACATAGAAAAGTGTTGAACGACAATCACATCTGCGAACATCAACTGAGAGTACCAATTTAATTGACCATCTTGAGCTACTTGATGTGGACTTATCACCCAATCTCAACTTTGGGCGATGCATTATGTGCTTGGCAAAAACTGCTGCCAAAAAACTAGGCATACGTTATACAAGGTCAGGCGGTACTACACACCTGAACAGCTTTTAAATCTGTATAAAGCACAAGTTCGATCGTGTAAAGAGTACTGCTGCCACTTTTGGAACAGCTCTGCCCATTACCAGTTAGATGCCTTGGCCGCGGAGCGAAAAGCAAAAAGAGACTTATTAACATCAATTCTCTTGTGGAGTCAAAGCTACAAAATCTCGACAATCGCAGAAAAGAAACCTGCTTGTAGGTTTTCTATCGGATACATTTCGGGGAATGTGCGCAGAAACTTTTCAATTTGGTTCTACCCTCACTTCGGTCAAGTAGAAGGTCGGAGCACTCCATCCTTATGTCGTTGATATAC
This sequence comes from Hyposmocoma kahamanoa, assembly GCF_003589595.1. NCBI lineage: Eukaryota > Metazoa > Arthropoda > Insecta > Lepidoptera > Cosmopterigidae > Hyposmocoma > Hyposmocoma kahamanoa. Next base: position 5,027,112 of record NW_020653337.1, read on the forward strand.
CTCCCATTCACACTAAGCCTTTGCTTCCTCCTTTCTGATGCGTACGGCAAAGGAATGAAATACTCTACCAGGATCTGTGTTTCCCGAAAAGTAAAATTTGGAACTATTCAATGCTAGAGTGAAGTTTTAGGCAAACGCGTACCATCGTCTGTCACGTCTTAACATCAGGTGAGATTGTGGCCAACCGTGTGTCTATTATTTATTTTAAAAAAATGCGGGACCTGTGGGATGATTTTGCTATATGCCAACTGGCCACATGGATTCAGTTGAAAAGCGTGCCAACAGGTTTATAGGTGACTCAGATTTAATAAAGGCGAAGCTGCAGAGCCTTGAACACCGCCATAAATTTGGCTGTTTATCGGTATTCTACAGGATATAATATTACGGAGAGTGCGCGATGGGATTGTATGATTTAATCCCGACTTCCCCTTTCCATCATCAGGGGACTAGACGTAGGCTGGGGTTCCACCCCTACGTTATGGATATTCCAAGGATCCGTACGGAGCGTTTCGCTTCCATATTTATATGGCGAACGGCTATGGAGTGGTATTACCAACCCGCAGACTTATTCCTCGAACGCTATAACTTGGGCCTTTTCAAGGCGAGAGTGAGTAGGCATTATTCTTCAAAAAAAAGTTGTCTAGCCGCTCACACGATACATGCAGCCGTAGACGCATACCACACCTAGAGGTGCCGGTGATGATTTTATACCGATTTATCGGATATCGAAGTTATAACAGGTAAAATAACTAATATTAATTGCTATTTCGGTAACTACTCTAGCAAACCATAAAGTTTTTAATGCCTGGGTCTGTCATTTAAAAAAAATAAACAACTTCAAAGATACGTCACGACAATCGTGTGGGTATTGTTTGGGCTGGTGATTTCGGTGTTTATTTATTGAAAACACACCGTAAGTAGCGTTGTTTAAGTTTACCCTGAATATAAATGTTTATAAACTATACTTTAAGGAGTAATTTCATGGTAAACGTTAGAACCACTCGAACGGAATATTATCATATTTATCCAAGTACACCAAAAATTTCATTAGTGCTTTTTAAGTGCAGGATTTGCGGTGTATTATTATATTTTATTTGAGATGTTTTTGTTTGTAGTACGGAGGGTATTTATTTAGCAATGCAGAATAATAATTGAATGCTTTTCTAATTTGCGAAACCAAATAGCCACCATTTTGTGGTAGGAGGAGCGCATCGCGTGAGCGGCTACAAAGTGTGAACTGAGTCTCTAGCATGGATTAATAGTAATATTTGCCGTGGAATCAATCAGCAGACCAAGAATTTCTCGTCTTAGCTATTCTGATGCGCCGACGTAAATTGTTTTTTTATTTTTTATTTTATGATACTAGGTGACGGGACGAACAAGTCGTGCGCCTGGTGGTAAGCGACACGCCTATCCATAACAGTTGCAGTGCCATTCAGAACTTTAAATCGCGAAGATCTTACGGGCACTGCCAGTGCGCCCGTCACCCTGAGACACAGTTGACAAGTCCCATATGCCTGTAATTTTACTACCACCCTTACCCTTCCAAACCGGAACGCAATAATGCTCACATAACGAAGAAGGTGAAATCAGTTGGCAGTACTTCCCTGGACGAACTCTTTCACAGGGTGTTCAACTGCTACTTAGATTATTATAACTGCACTTATTTTCTTTCGCTCTTATGCCCCTAAGACCGTGTACATCAAAACATACCTATATAATATATGAAGTAATTCAGACCCATACAATGTTTTCCTGTGATCATGTAAACACCCAAAGTGAAACGAAAATATCGCATCAAATTTATTTATTTATTTTTTTATTTATTTTGTTTTTAAGGGTACAAACAGCTTGTATCACAAAGTAATAGAAACTGTGTTAAATAATTATAAGCAAAAACAGTTCCTTACTGATAAAAATACAATAGCAAAATACAGCATTCACAACTCTAAACAACTAAACGACATTGTACACACCATCGAGTGTATATCCAGAAATAGAGACGAAATGTCATTTAATTTGTTTGAAAACTATTCTGCCACATCATTACTGTGACACTGCGATTGGCTAGCCCAAGTTCAAAACAATTGACGGGTGTCGTCAACTGTTTCACTTCAAAACGACCAGTTAACTTGAGCTTTGCTATAATGGACAAAAATGGAAAAATTGCAAAATTACATATTCAATATTTAATTACCGATGAAATGTGATTCCGTTTGTTTTGTAATTAGATGTTTTGCTGTTTTTCCCACACCACCGAATAGAACAGCACGGCATTGTTAGAGATATTATCTCCATTACAATAAATATAGAATATTTTTTGTAATATACTCGTACGGAGACGTACACACAGGCCAGTAGTTGGCCTGTCTATATTTCAGTGCAAACGAGAATTGATATTTATAAGAGCTGTATCGCTAATGTGTTACCAGGAATACATGGTCCTTATTTCGTCTCTATTTCGGGTTATATACTCGATGATACACACACACACATGACACATTATAGAAGCAATGTAACATTACGCAAATTAGATTACTTTAGTAATAAAAAATGAATTAGATAATACCTTCTTAACGTACGCACAGTTTGTGTTAAGCAAATCAAAATCGTAAAGGGTAGAAACTTTGTTAAAATTATTGTTCCCACGCCATATAAACGAATTCCGTTTGTAATTTTGTAAGGCGACAGGTAAATGAGTTAGTGACCCGTTACGTAAATGCTTAGCTGGAACCCGTAAGTGAATCTTTAGACAGAAGCTCGGGTCAATTGACGATATTGGTGGTAATTTTAAAGAGATTTTTTTTATTTTTTTTTTTTTTTATTGTGACTCGGCAAAATGACTGCACCGCGCCTGATGGAAAGTGCGAATACAGTCCAGAGATGAGAGTAACGGATGGAAAACACAAATATCTTCACTCCGTCACTATCATTTTGCCGGTCTGGCCAAATGCTTCTTCACACTACGTTTGAAGGACCCGATGTTATAGAGGGGAGGGAATACATGCGTATAGGTTATGTCTGCTATTTTACGCCGCAATCCAAGGGTAACTATATGGTGTCTTTTGCAGATATCTAAATAGTTTGAAGAGCGGTAAGGCTGATTAATTTTAAAACATAAGTAACGAATAAATTTTTGCTGAATTCTTTCAATACGCGAAATATAGATATTATATATTTAGCGTCATTCTACACGACCGTAGAGTATCTAGAAAAATACGTTTTTCGCACAAACTTCAGGCCTTACTTACTTGGGCCTGAAGCATATTTATATTCAGTACATTGAGTATTTAGCGCTTTCCCCATTGTAACTGGGTCTTACAAGGTTATAAAGCGGCCATAAAGTCTTTTTTTGACCCGCTTATTGCGATTCCGTATATTAGTGTGGTGACCCCAAAAGTGCTGTTAAGAGTTGTACACGCGACAAACTGTATTATAAAAATGGTATATCGTGTCAAATGTTGTGCAACTGTCTCAAGTCGCCATAAAAAAATTCAAGAAATAATAATCATTCGTAGTACGCTTCCACGTGATTCCTTTCAAGGCAAAGAAGACCCTTCGGTAATGCCAAATTAAAATTATTCATGTTACTTCCTCAACGGTATGGAAGCAGCAATAAAAAAACCACTGCTTTATAGGAATCAGGCAAATGTACTTCATAGTGATGCCCAATCTTTCGACAAATATACACAAAATAAAAAACTAAACAGAAAAAAAATTAAAAGATAATCAAAAACATTGACACATAAAATACAAAAAATAATTACAGCATCACAAATAAAACAAAAACTTGTTACTTTCGAACAGTGTTAATGAGACCCAGTGAAAGAATGAATAATTCGTGCGTCTAATGGTAAGTCACACGCCTTTCCATAACTGTTGCAGTGCCTCACTAGAGTTTTAAATCGCAGAGATCTGAGGAGGTTGTTATTATATACTAATAGTATCATAAAATATTATAGCATATACAGGACTATGTTAGTAACATCATAAACTTTTTTCTATCACTTTTTTAAAACATTACAAATTTACCAAAAATATACTTTTTAAGTGTTAATTGTAATACGTGATAACCTTTTACATTTATTAATTATTCCCTACTCCTGCGTTTTAAATCGGACTGGGCATTTACGCTAGCGCTTTCTTTTGTTACCAAAGAGCTTTTAATATTTTTATTTTAATATGAAAGTAAGATTTGATTAATTATTAAAAGTTCAGGAAGAAAAGTAGTTGCGAGCATATCATGGATAAACCTAAACATTCAATGAAGCTTGACAAACCCCAGGTCCTAGCAAAAGAAGTGCATTATCTACCCAGGATGCTGGGAGAGGCCATTAAAATTTAAAAAAACATCCTAATTTCAACAGGGAAGATGATTTCTCCGTACCACCAGTTTGGGATCCAGTGTTTCCTCTGATGAAAAATCCCAAACAGATATAAGACTGCAGTACTAATTAATATATTTTAGTTTATTCTAATTTCTATTATTAATTAATAATAAATTGAACTTAATAAAAATTCATTCAATAAAATAATTTCTAAAACTTAATGTAGCGTAAATTGGAATGTTTTCTTTGTAAAATTAAAAATAAGGTATTTAATTAATAATTTTTGTAACTATAGTGAAACAATAGGGTGATTTGCATTAATATTAGACATAACTGGTTGAAGACTGTACCGCCTCAGTCAACCGTGACCATGAGACTTGTAAAGGGCCCGAAACGTCGGTTTGTTTGAAAAACAAATATACGCGATTTAAATCCGGAAAAATAGTTTCATTTCCTATGAGTAACAATCGCGAAAACCTAAGAACTCGATAAGAAAAGTAGTTGTTTATAACGTAAATAATATAGTCCAGCTAAGTTGTTAGTATTCATAATTCACCCTGTATGTTCAGAATAATACATTCGCATTTGGAAATAATAAAAATTGCCACGGAAATTAGCAGAGAACACTAACCTGAGAATGACCCGTAAATAACATTCTTACGTCAAAATTGTAAGCCACGTGTATTTGAACTTTTGTACCGCCCTCTCTAACAGCGATAGGACTATGCAATACAGACCCATGTTTACGTGACTAGAGCCTATCAGGGAATGGGGCAGTAAAACCAACTTCAGGCGTGTCGTCTATACGCTGTGGTTACATTTGCATATTCCCATTGATCTTGAAGATGTGAAGTGCAAGTTTCCGATATTATTCCATGTTGATAAAGTAGTTTGCATGGAATGACTTGATTTAGTGTAGTGTGTCACGCAGCAGACTAGCTATTTGATATTGGATTATAAAATTGGATGAATACATTCTTATTTTTCTTGAAATGTTTCTGTTTAAGGTGCAATCTCATTGACCGTTATTTTTTAACCGATTTCAAAAAAAGGAGGAGGTTCTCAATTCGACTGTATGTTTTTTGTATATATGTTACGCGATAACTCCGGTATTTGTGTGTTCTTTTTTTGTTGGAAAGAGGGTACCTCCATAGCGGTCCCGTTTCATTTTGAAGAAAATCATCTACCTCTAAGGGTGGCTGATCACGCATGAACATTCATTTTTATAAATAGCGCCTAAATTTTACTTAAAGAGCAATTATTTTAATGGTTGGTTTTGCTGTTCTCCAATTCAATGCGTTTCTCTCACTCAATACACTTTAAGTAGTGAGAACCGGTTTTTATTATCTCCTGTGTCAAGTCCTATTATTATTATAATAATAAATATAATATTTTAATAAGACTTAATTCCACGTACTTTTGAAGTCGGTTTTTTTTAGTACTCTGTACTGAGATTATATTTCGTACATAAGCGGTGATATCCCAATAGAAGAGCGGATGCTTCTCAATTCAGAGGTCGATGAGTCAAATCCTTATGGACGTATGTACTTGTAACTTAAATTTCTTAGTTCTCTTGCTATCGATGAAGGACGATCAAGTCGTGCACCTGATGATTAGCATCCAAACTACCCGCAATAGTTGCAGAGCCACTTAGAGGTTTAAATGGCAAAAGATATGAGAGGCACCGCCATTACGCCCGTAACCCTGAGACATAAATTCGGCAAGTCTCATGTGCCTATAGTTTTACCAGCACCCTTACCCTTCAAAACCGGAAGTCAGTAACATTCACGTCATCGCTTGGTGGCAGTAATAGAGAAGGTGCCAGTACGTTACTGGAATCTTTCACAAAGAGCTCTACTGCTATGTACTATACACATAATTATCATGTGCCTATGTCCCAGACGAACTTACCACTCTCTACATTACATTCCTGATATACCACTTTAACTTTCTCCACTCACATATGTTTAATATTGTAATATAATTCGAGGCATGACCTTGAAACTCCTCTATAGATGTAAGGTTATCTCATCTGGGACCAAATTTCGTTACAACTCAACGTTAACGTATGCTATTTCGTATCGCTTGGGTATATTATATTATAGATCGAGAGCTGACTGCTTATTTGATACATGGGATTTGTCCATACATAGTCATTGTGAAGTCGCCGCGAAACTCACGTTTCAAAATCGAACAAATGTCTACGAATAAATCCGAATGCATTTTTAAGTATCCTTGACAAAAAATTATTTCCACATATTAAACTTAAATTACTCAAGATTTTTTTGTACATTAAATTGTGTAATGTATGTATGAGTCGCAGACTCATACAGCAGTCTTGTGATACCCATTGAACAGCAATATAATAAAACATTTAACCTGGACGCCAATGTCGTAGACACTAAGTGCACATACACATTGTTATATAAAGAGATATATATGTTAAAATTACTTAAATAAAGTGAATTGTATCCAGTTTCGGTTTCCGGAAAATCACCATTAATTTGCTCATCATTTAAATATTACTTGTCAGTTTACGTTATTTTCAATAAAATATATTTTCATGTCATGTAACTCATTTGTTATTTCAAATTTTTTATTGAATTGATATTCAATTATTTTTTGTGAAATTACTCCACTAGTTTGTTGTAATCATTTAATCATTAATACAAAGATCGAACACTCAGAAAAAATTCCTTCGATCCGGTCGGATTCGAACTGACGTCTTCTTGCATACCGTGCCAGACGCTATACCAACTAAGCCACGGAACGAACCAACGGACCCAACGAATTCTTCTATGTGCTTGCGTCGTGTCTTTGTATTTGGTTTTTCAGTGACTTTTTAGTCGTAGCGCCATCTATGAGAAATCTATGAAAGATTTATCACCCAGTTAGTACCTTTACAGCTACTAGTCCTGGCGAGAGATGTCGCTATTCACTGTATTTTAAATTTTCATTGAACTGATATTCAATTATTTGTGAAATTACTCCACTAGTTTGTTGTAATCATTAATACAAAGATCGAACACTCAGAAAAAATTCCTTCGATCCGGTTGGATTCGAACCGACGTCTTCTTGCATACCGTGCCAGACACTATACCAACTAAGCCACGGAACGAACCAACGGACCCAACGAATTCTTCTATGTGCTTGCGTCGTGTCTTTGTATTTGGTTTTTCATTCCGTAGCTTAGTTGGTATAGCGTCTGGCACGGTATGTAAGAAGACGTCGGTTCGAATCCGACCGGATCCTTTGTTATTATTAAGTGTAAGACACAATGAAAGATATAAATAGCAAAAGGAAATAGATAGTTATTATTAAAAATATTTTAAGACACCGTCTCCCGGCCTACAAGGCACTTGAATAATATTGGATTTTCAGTTTAATTACAGATGTAATATTGTGACATACTTGCGAGATTGAATGGTTTTACGTGCAGTTAACAACGTTGGTTCATTGGATTAATTTCGGGTTAGTTAGGTTACGTTGGCAATTTCGTGTTTCATCTTAGTAATTTTATTCAAGCTGTAAGTTTTTAATCATATTGATTAAATATTTAAAGAAAACCAAATGTATGCGCATTGGATATAAACACTAATTATGAGAAATTTAATTTCAAATTTACCATTAGCTTTTCTATAAAGGAAAACATCGTGCAGAGACCTGCACGTTGGAGAAGGTTCACAACCCTCTGAAAACGTGTGAAGACCCCAAGCCGCATTGGGCCAGCGTGGCGGACTAGGGCCTAAACCCTGAGAAAAGACCCGTGGCCAGCAGTGGGACGTATAAATGGACTGATGGTGATGATGTGAAGTGTCTCGGAATCAGAGAAAGAGTTCGTCCAGGGAAGTACTGCCACCTTACCTATTTCCGCCCCCAAGCATGACAATTACAGGCACATGGGACTTGTCAACTTATGTCTCTGGGTGACGGGCGCAGCGGTAGTGCCCATAAGACCTTTGTGATTTAAAGCTCTGAACGGCACTGCAACTGTTATGGACAGGCGTGTCGCTTACCACCAGGCGCACGACTTGTTCGTCCCGTCAATTAGTATTATAAAAAAATACTGAAGTGTCCATAGCGTTTGTGTAAATACATGTTAAGCTGTAGCATTTTTTAAATATACAGCCATTTCCGGTATGTAACAAAAGATTTTAAAAAATTATGTAAAAGAGGCCTGTGCCAGCAGTGGGACTGTATATAGGCTAACTTTTATTATCATTACATTACTATTTTTTTGTTCAACTAAATGTGCCGATATATTTTACAATCCTAACTCTATAATAGATGGAATTATTTGAAATTTCATTAGCGATCCGAATTCGTAGCCCGTAAGTGTATTACGTATGTTACGAGCTCTAATACACTAAGTAAATGTTAAAGTGATTTCTAACGGAGAGCGAAAGCCGCAAATCAGGCAAATGTAATTCTGCACGCTAGAAGGTATCAAAAAGGCGCGTTTGGCTGTTCATTAGGTCGAGCCGGTCTCACCCCCGATATTAAGTGTTGGGTATGCCAGTAGTAACACGAAAAAAGTATGAATGCTATAAAAAACAAGAGCATTGCCATAGTATAAGATAAGTATTATAACTCCATACAGACATAGCAGAGCGCCTTGTATGTGTGCACGACCGCCACGTGCCGTGTACGGACGCACACTTTCGGAAAATCTCGCAGTGCACTCATGTTGCATAGCACGGGTCGTCACACGCGCCATTTATTATAAAATTCGTAGCAGTAGGGTTCCTTGCGAAAGAGTTCGTCGAGGGAAGTACTGCCACGTTACCTATTTTTGCCGCCAAGCAGTAGTGTCAGCATTTCTGCATTCTGGTTTTGAACGGTAAAGGGTGGTGGTGAAATTAAAAGCACATGGAACTTGACAACTTATGTCTTAAGATGACGGGCGCAGTGGCAGTGCCCCTCAGATCTTTGCGATTTAAAGCTGTGAGTGGCACTGCAACTGTTATGGACAGGCGTGTAACTTAACATCAGGCGCACGATTTGCTACTCTCGTCACTTGATATTAAAAAAAAATAAAAAAAAATTGAACCAATCGCTCGATGTTTAAAAAATGGCTTCAAATAGTAGACATCTGTATTATAGTTTGAACAAGAGTGCTACAAATTCAGAATAGTTGAGCATTTCATATCTATTTGATAATTAAGACACCAATTTGCTATGCCGGTATAATACTATCAATACCTAAGTACTTATTTATTTCAGTATAACACGAGAAAACTGTGATGAATACTTTTTTTTTTAAATTACGTTTAAAACCTGTTCGTACAACTAATATAATGATGTGACAACCCTACGCTCCGAGCAAAGTGTAGGCGGGAGTTGCTCTACTTGTTGTTGTTACACTATACGTAGTACGAATGGCGGAAGTCCTAGAGACAAAATGAAGAACATAGTGTTAATAGAGCATTGCGGTATGAAATATGTAGAAGCTAGGATACAAAAGCAATTGCTTCGATGGTTTAGTCACATAGAAAGGCTGGGTGTTAGTAGAATAACCACGAGAATCCATACACTATCTATAAAATGCTGGTTCCCTCGTAATTGAGGATCGTAGATGCCATTTTTTTTGCTAACTATTAGAAAAAGGAACATAATGTTTCCCATTGATGAACGTTTAGAACTGGAAACAATAGTAACCACTTGGGACTTGTCAACTTATGTATCATGGTGACGGGCGCAGTGGCAGTGCCTCTCAGATTTTTGCGATTTAAAACTTTGAATGGTACTGCGACTGCTGACCACCAGGCGCATGACTTGTTCGTCCCCTCACTTGTTATGATATAAAAAAAATATCATGAGGGTATTGTATGGAGGTTCATAGTCTCTTGCCTGTCTGAAAGGAAGACTGGTATAACAATATGTCAAATACGCTTCGGGTCAAAGGATTATACATCTGATCGATATTTGTGTTTTTAAAAACTAATAGGCAAGCATTTAACTACTATTTTCTTATACTACACTTGTTCTTATCAACAGTACAATTTTTAATACTTCTTTCTCAAGGTCGCTCGTTCCACGCTTTAAGTTTGCTTGGAAATATTGGATGAAAAATATAAAGTCATAACGTGGTGAGAACTTTGCTACTCGGGACAATCTTGCTAACGTTGTCGAGGACGAATTATGTTTGCCTAGAATGCACCTATTCATTCTCGCCTTAAAATTGCCATAGTTACAAAGTCTCGGCGAACTATCTTGTTGTGACGTAGCAATAAACGTGTTTTGTATCTGTATCATCATTATAAACTTAGCTTGAAGTCCTCTATATACTACAGGCATTTTCAACCACCACCTTCAACGGGTCTGCTTCGATTGCATCCATGAGACCGTGTTATGTGATCCGGGCGCACTAATGCGGGAGTTGTCGCGCTAAAACGCGCATCGCCAGGCGTTGTGGTTGGAAAACATGACGCGTCGACTCTGCGCCAGTGTGAGTTAAGCCGTAGGGCGTACGACACCTTAGGGCGCGTTCTTAATATGTCGTAACGTTTTATTTATCGTGGACGACTGTCGCGTCTAATCTGTTCACAGTCACAGTGACAGTTAATGGTGTTGTTCTACGCATGAACAACTTAAACATAACTTCATTTAAATATACAAGCCACGATACTGTAAACTGCACAACTATCTGTCGTCACGACATAATGGAAACGCGCTCTTAGACAGATAGTTAAACAGACACGCAAATACCCAGACATAGCTTCAAACTTATAAGTCCCCTCTTTTTGCGCCGGAGTTAAAAAAATGGTAACGATAAATTCTGGCAACAAGTTCGCAACAGCTATAGTTAGCAAACAACTATTAAATCCGGAACATCTGTTCACGGAATAGGAGACGGAAACTAATATACGTAACCCAACACTAGACTGCTAAAAGCTAATTGAAACTTCTATACATACTCTAAGATTGACATGCCGTTCGAAACGTCTGTCGGCCATTTCGTCTCTCCTCACTTACTACCGTGTGTGAGATATCGTAACTGAGTGAGACGGACGATCTCACACAGTTTTTAAATGCAAACATTCTCAACTTGTCATCGACTGTTTAAATGTTGAATATACAAATACAACACGTTGATATGCGTTTGATCCAAGTTAGGGTTGCGAAGCTGCAGAGCCTTGATCATCGTCGTGAAGTTGCCTGTTTACCGGTATTATCCAGGATATATCACGGAGAGTGTGCGATGGAATTACACGATTTAATTCCGCCTTCCCCTTTCCATCACGGGGGACTAGGTGTAGGCTTGGGTTCCACCCCTACGTTGTGGATATTCCAAAGATTTGCACGAAGCGTTATGCTTCCACATTTATATGGAGAACCGCTATGCAGTGGAATTCCCTGCCTGCACACTTGTTCCCTGAACGTTATAACTTGGGCGTTTTCAAGGCGAGAGTGATTAGGCATTATATAGGTGTGTATGCTCCATCGTCGCTCTCCATCAGGTGAGACGGAGGTCAAATGCGCACTTATAATTTATAAAAAGAGGTAGAAATATCTGAAAATTAACTTCTGTGTCAGGAAACACAGTGTTGTCTTTTATTACGGGTTGTGGACTTCACACGTTTTTTCTGAAGGTTGTGAACCATCTTCGAAGTGCAGTTGTGTGTTTTCCTTCACCGAAAAGCTCACAGTAAATCAAATTCGAATTCAAATTCAAATTCAAATTCAAATTCAAATTCAAATTCAAATTC
>NW_020653337.1:5039158-5061303 GCF_003589595.1 Hyposmocoma kahamanoa
TTCAAATTCAAATTCAAATTCAAATTCAAATTCAAATTCAAATTCAATATGAAATTCAAATTCAAATTCAAATTAAATTTCGCACACATTAAATTCCGCGAAATTCAGAAGTGAGAGCCCGGATTCGAAGCCACGGCCTCTGATTGAGAGACGATAGGGCAAACCATTAGGCTACCACGGCTCTACTCTAGAAAACCAAATGACAATCAATAGAGTATGTGACGCTGTACGTTAGGGTACTAGTATTTATGTGGTCTGTGGTATAAGCCGAATTATCGCAAAAATGCAAAATACTGTCATGAAAAATATAAAAAGAATAAGATTGAAGTAATTAGAGCCTGACAAACCAAGCACAATGATTGCTTCAATAATTTAATATTAATGAATTTAATCATGCTGTAATTGGTTCAATTAAGTGTGATTAATTCCATTAAAATAACGTCAATTATAATTATAACTTATAATTACAATGAAAATGTAATTCTTAAAGTGCATAATAATTAACTACATTTTATAAAGTTTTTTTTAAACTTGCTAGCCTTTCGGGATCTATGATGTTACAGACAGACAAATTACTTATTATATTATTACTTACTCAATAAAAACGTTTACATTGAAATTCCTAGTATATCTAAGCAATTACCTTTGACTAACGTAGTGAAATGTATATTGGTTAATAACGACTGTTAACCAGTTAATGTGCGTTTCGCATAGTAAACATGACAATTTAGTTAATTAATATAATTTTCACGATATTCTATAGGGCTACCAATACGAACAATTCCAGGGAGTATAATAATAATAACATGTTTCACTTTTACAATTCACGCTTTATTTTTTTATTTCATAATATTTAAAGGCCCTTACTTCATAATATATATAGCCCTCCAATACAAACAACTTTTACTTTTGAGTTCCTCCTCAAATTGCCAAAATAAAGACAGGTGTCTTGCGGATCTCTATATAGGTATAAAACATTTAGTACGAAACATGTGACAATTTATAAAGGGCACCGTCTTATTTATACCACTTCTAGGTGCGGAACTCTTCTTAAAAGAGGGTTTCGGCTATAATCTGCCACACTGGTTCAAAAGTTGAGGACTTGTCACGTTTATCAAAAGTTGTAAACTTTCAAGTTTCATCAAGATGTTTACATACACTGTCAGCGAGCGATATTGCCATTAAACATCCATAAATGTACGTAACTTGGAAAATAAAATTATAGGTATATATACAAAATTAATATATAGAAAAATAATGTGAAAAAAAATTTTTCACCCTATATTTGTACACAGGCCCACCACCTTTAGCTAACACCATAATTTAATATAAAACAGTCTTTATGCTTAATTTCTTCACCTTGTAACAGTAGCGCCTTGATATTATCACCTTACTTTGAATTAAAACCCAATGTACTTAGTGTCTAATATTGACTGTACGTGGTCATGGCGCCAATGTAACAACGGCCTTAAATCTCACGAACAAAACCAACCCGCAACAAAAGCCGACATCTTTAAATCTCACCACAAACTTGGTTTAATCAAGGTAATTCTACGAGCAACTCCCAGCCATTCAATTTAAGCAATAGATCTACTCTCTAGGTCCTTAAAAGGTGTCTGGAAATCTCACAAGTCCCGAGGATTTAGGTCGGTATTTTATTCATTTCGTCGTGAATACCACTACTACAGTTATGAAACAAAAGTATTTGTTTTTATATAAAAAGCTTTCGTGGTTACTGTAAAACGAAAATAATACTCTTAAAAATAATTCTAAAAACCGTGTTAATGAAGAAAGGAAAAGCATTTATCAAAACTGATTTCTAAACTTATGCTCAGTTAGTCCTAAAAAAAACCGACCTTAAAAGTTCGTGGAATTACATTTGCTCAGTTTTATTGAAATTGTTTACCCAAGAGTGCGTGAAACCGGATTCATCCCCTAGTTTTACCATCACCCTTAGAGGGGGAATACTTTCTACAAATTTAAATGGAACCACTACTGAGGTACCCTCTTTCAAAAAAAAAACCTCATATTTGGTTCACAAATGCTGGCCGGAGTTAAAAGAAAGAAGGGGACATTCCTTCGGCTTCTTTTTTTTATAATACCAAGTGACGAACAAGTTGTGCACCTGATGTTAAGACACACGCCTGCCCATAATAGCTGCAATGTCACTCAGAGATTTAAATCACAAAGATCTGAGACATAAGTTGACAAGTCCGATGTGCCTGTAATTTCACCAGCACCTTTACCCTTCAAAACTGGAGCACAGTAATGCTGACATTACTGCTTAGTGGCAGAAATAGGTAAGGTAGCAGTACTTCCCTGTACTCTTTCTTACTGCTACTAAAAAAGTCTCTGAAATAAAAAATACTTAATGTTAAACTTAGTTTTAGCGCTGAATTTCAGCTAGAAATTAAAAAAGGCACTTAGCTATAAAATAGTTAACAAGACAACATATTGAACGTAAGTACACATACAAAAACAAATCTAATAAAAAAATAATTAATTAAATTACAATTATATTAACGAAAGTGTGCAGCTGTTAAGAGTAAAAATAAAAACTAATTACTGAAACAATAATTTTATACGCGATGGAAGCTTATACGTCCTTCTTAAATGGCTCTTCTTTTGGGACTGAAACCCACTCATCACGCTTTAGTAGAAAGCGTGCTGACGACACCTCACTCACAATGCACACGTTACGGGTTAAACCCTTGTCGCTTGACGTTGAAGAGTCCTGACTTATACCTCATAAAATACACCTGTTTGGGTACGGACATAATAGGACTCAGGCTCAACCTTTAGGGGGTCATCAAACTTTTCAATAGAAAACTAGTGGTTCTTCTTACTTATACTTCTTAATTATACTAACGTATATCTAATACATTTAAGCCCAATTTTTGCTCGATATGTTTCGAAGTTGTCCGTGATCCTTTATCACGAGATTTCGCGGCGATGACTCGACGAAATAAATACGTGTATCCCCACATTTATCAAAGCAGAATCAATTGACTTTTTTTTAATTAAAAAATAAGTGCGCATTTGACCTCCATCTCACCTGATGGAAAGTGACGATGAGGTCGACGATGTAGCTAGCACACCTAAATAATGCCTATTTACTCTCGCCTTGAAAAGGTCCTAGTTATAGCGTTCGGGGGAAAAGATCGCAGGCAGCATTTTAGTAGGTCAATGGCAGGTAGGCAATTCCAGCCGCTCGCCATATAAATGTGGAAGCGAATATCGACAATATAGGGGTGGAAACTCAGACCACGTCTAGTCCCCCGATGATGAGATGGAGAATTCCATCGCATACTCTCCGTGATATATCCTGGAGAATACCGATAAGCAGGCAACTTTACGACGGTGTTCAAGGCTCTGCAGTTTCGCCTCCAGTAAATTCCTGTCACCGAAAAAGTCTCTTGCCACGTTTGTCGATTGAATCTAAGATGGCCAGTTGATATTTCCAGCTATGCCATAAGCGGCGACAATACTCCATACGGCTTGAGTCCAGAAGTTCGTGCAATACGAGACGAAGGAAAGAGATGTTGCTAAACGAGTAACGCTTCCCCTAGAACCGCCGACGCGAAAACTACAACGCTATTTCACCCGCATTACGTTCACATAAAGATTTATCTTATCGACTTAATGCAACTGCGTGTCGACAAGTCTGTTGATTCCTTTATGCGCAACATAACAAATCACGAAAAGTAATTTTTCCATCAAGGAGCTTTTGAGTTTTGATACCATCAAATAATTAGTAGAAAATTACGCAATAAACGACCAGGCCGATGCCTTGTGCACTTAAACGTCTTGTGTGCCAGTTTAAACAAAAACAAAATACAAAAACTTACATTAATCGACTAAAGGAATTGTAAACATAACAACTTTCGAATCTCATAAGATCCTCGATTGTGAATTTCCACGAGTCTTCATAAAGAGCACAATGTATTCATATTAATGTTATTCAACGTTTATGGCCCTCGTTTCGATTACCATTTGTGATAAACAGTCATACGAAACGCTGAATTACTTAAGAGAGGTAATGAATATCAAGTGCTTTTATAGAATATATAAGAATATTACATATTAAAAATAATTCAAAAGTCTTGGATCTTTAATAAACATTAGCCTGTGTGGCCGAACGGTTGTATGCTGATATGTCACGCAAATGCTGACCTGCCCGGGTTCGATTCCTGGGCCAGGAGAAATATTTGTATGGCCTACATTTACTTCTCTCGTGAGTTTGGGTGTAATTTATGGTTGTCTATGTGTGTATGTCCATGACACTCATGAGACAGGTATCCCTAGCGCGGGGTTTAGAAAAAAAAAGAAAAAGTGTTATGATATTTTTACTAACATGATATTCATCTATTTTTTTTATATGTAACAAATCTTATTTTTTTATGAAATAAAAACGATCTTTGCATCAATAATATTAGGGGTTAAAGTATGAAATTGCCGTTTTATTGCAATAGGTTCTTTGAATTTTCATAGAATCTTCATGGTTTGAGGTTTTCGAATGAAACTTTTTTCAAATGGTTTCTGTGATTTTTTTTTTAAATCTGAAACATTTGAATATCGACTTTCAATTGTTTTTGTTATTCAATTTAGACAAGAAAGATGGATACTGCGAAAATTCGAGTGATTTTTGAATACGAGTTCCGACGCGGAACTAACGCGGCAGAAACAGCCCGCATTATCAATGCTGCGTTTGGAGAGGGGTCTACTAATGAACGCACCGTGCGATTTTGGTTTAAACGCTTTTTGTGATGGAAATTTCGACTTAAAGAACGACCCACGAGGAAGACCGCCCACACAGGTGAATAACGATGAATTAAGAGAGATAGTGGAAGCCGATCCTAGTCAAACTACCCAGGAATTAGCGGCATGGTTTAACGTTACGCTTACCCATAATATTGACTCACTTGCGTCAAATCAATAAAATAAAAAAATACGAAAAATGGGAGCCTCATGATTTGACTGATCTGCAGAAAGAAACGCGTGTTGAAACTTGTGTTGCCTTGTTGAGCCGGTACAGAAATGAAGGAATATTGGATCGAATTGTAACATGTGATGAAAAGTGGATTCTTTATGATAACCGGAAAAGAAAAATGCAATGGCTGACCCCAGGTCAAATGCCACAACAGTGTCCTAAAGCAAAACTTACCAATAAAAAGGTAATGGTAACTGTTTGGTGGTCTCAGCATGGTGTTATTCACTATAGTTTTCTCCGATCTGGTCAAGCAATAACGTCAGATGTCTATTGTGCCGAACTCCGAACCATGTTGACAAAACTAGCAGTAAAACAGCCCCGACTCATGAATCGATCTTCACCATTATTGCTCCACGACAACGCGAGACCTCACACAGCACGAGAAACCATTTTGACCCTTCAGGAACTGCAGTTAGAAACCATTCGTCATCCTCCGTATTCACCAGACCTTGCTCCAACGGACTACCATTTTTTTCGTGATTTGGACAATTATCTACGTGACAAGAAGTTTTCTTCCCAGGAGGCAGTACAAAATGCTTTCACACAGTTTGTGCAGTCTAGATCGTCGGAGTTCTATCGCAAAGGCATTAATAACCTTCCCATTAGATGGCAGCAATGTATAGATAATAATGGCAACTATTTTGATTAAATAAATTTGTTAAAAATTTAAAAAATAAACAATTTAGATTTTCAGTACAAATCGGCAATTTCATACTTTAACCCCTATTAATAATAAAAAATACTTTGTTATTATTATCGATGAGAAGATCGAACAAATACAAAGAAAAATTCGTTCCATCCGACTGGACACAAACCAGCGACTGTAGCCTAAATGTGGCTACCGCTTAGTTCATTTACTTCTATATTCGAATGATTGAGCCTCGAAGATTCCACGCATTTGAAATCCTAAAACTAATAGTAGTGTTCTTGTCGACTTCACTGTGATAGAAAGTGTAAATATAACAGGGTCCTACTGTTAGAACAAGGCCTTTCACTCTAGAGGTGAATGTTACCAAGGTGATTCTTTACGCTCAATGTTCCCTAAAAATACGGACTTTTACTAAAAATACGAATTTTATGTAGACGGATGAATACAAATTGGCGGGTGGGCTTTATGAATTCTGCAATATTGGCGTTGGATGTGAAATACGTCCGTGGTTTAGTAAGATATTTGTTGTAACTTTTAAACAGAGTGTTTACAGTAGAAATGTCTATCAAACAGGGCTACAGTATATTAAGATATTAAGCAGATAGAAAATGAAATGATAAAGACAAAAATAAATTACCTCAACTACTAGATGCGTAAAACGGAATATTTATCCATAGAGATTTACACCATAGAATCGATAAATCGAATCGGTTGTTGCGTGTCTCGCGTCAATATGTGTACAAATTGTATTTATTACAATGACCTTGTATGCGGGTCGTTTACTTTTGTTTTGAATTTTGCATGATGTTTTTGGAGTCATTGCTCAAATTTTATTCCGTTGCTGTTGATTTTATGCTTTGTTGTCACTTTTTGTTTGTTTATTGTTGATTTTTATTTGTTGTGCAGTTTTTTAGTAATAATTGACATAAGAATTGAATCCTTTTTGTTATGTTAATTGTTTGTTCTAAACTATAGTCTGTAAAACATGGACTTTCTCTTCGTTGTAAATTATCACTATAAGATATTTAAATCGACTTTTTCATTAGATTTTACATCACTACATCTACAGAAACTTCAGATTTCAAACGTCACCGTCCCCATGCTTTGTGAAATGGACTATAGCTATCGGTCTACTATTCAATTATATATATATTTCTAATTTGTGGCCGCGTCTTGTTATATTGTGTTAGCTAGGGACCCCTCCCCGCGCTTCTCCCGTAACTCGTTCGGCGCCCGTGCAGCTAACAGATTCATGAACAAAACAGGTTATGACTCGTAGTTTTGTTAATAAATTGGTAAATTACACTTCAAAGCACAATAAAAACATCTACGCTAATATTTCCTTCTCGATCACAAGTTCACAACATCTTATTACTAGTGTCAAATATGGCGGATCTTGCGCTCCTATATCTTTTATGTTTATTTTTATTTTTAGAGTCAATTGAATTACTTCTAATAAAATATGATAATGGAATGATGTTTATAACAGTGATACGTTATTTTAATTGTATATTTTTATTTAACTTAATAATCATAAACATTTAAACATGTTAATTCACATAGCATTATTCGAAATAGTAACTGCGTAAGAACAAGAGTTGTTTAATGTTGAAATCAAAGAACTTTTATTTTACGAAAATAGATAATCTTTTTTAATATATTTGAAGTAATGTACTTTAAATATGTATTAAATATTTTATTAATTTGTTTTCACACTACACACACTTATACCTGTATGTATATATTGCAAAGATTATGTAAGTATTTATTCGATATAAGAGTACACACTGCAATAACACTATACACACTCATGATATAAGTATTTACATTGAAAACCAGTGTCACAACCTAGCCTTGGTTGTGACTTTAGCTGAATGGGATCCTTTTGTACACGCCACAGCCGCACACATGTCAGTATAGTATTACGCAACTTGTTGTTGAAATGTTTTTACGCTGTTCTTTGTGTTATTTCTGTCTTAATTATAAGTATTAGTCTTTGTTTTTGTGTTTTTTTTATAATGTGGCGTTACAATAAATGGTTTCTATTTCTATTTCTATATTTCTATTTCAATTGCCATTGCAATTTTTTGGTATTCTACTCTCTTCAATGGCGAGTCTATGGCGTAGTCTATTACTTGAGGCTATTAACGCAAAAGTGATTTAACCCACGTTAAATTTCTTTTCTACAATATTACTTTAAATGATACATAAAGTATAATATAACTATTTTATATTTGAATACAATTTTCATGTATAAAAAAAATTGAATTAAGTTTTATAATGGGGGTTACATCACTTCTGCGCTGATAGCCTCAATTATAATTTGAATACTAAATGTTTTAAGATATGGATATGGTATTTTGCATGGTAGTTTCAGTAAGGCAACATAGACCGTTAGTAATTGAATGAACGACTGCTTTCACTGGCATTACATTGACATTATTGAGTTTTAACTGCTATTGCAACTAGATTTTAGCAGAATAACAAAAATTTTTGATTGCAATATAATCTCAAAGGAGACTCAATAGAATTAGAAGGAATACCGGTTCCCAAATACTGCGCATCGGCTACTCATTCTCACTTGGTGGGTTCGGCGATTTTCGGACCACACGCCGGCCGATCGTGCCCAACTAGGGGAATCGTCGGTTCGAGTTCTACTCGCGACTCGAGTTGCAACTCGAGCTAGCAGTCACGTCAACTCGAGTAGAAATAATCTCAGTACAGAGTACTAAAAAAACCGACGTCAAAAGTACGTGGAATTACGTCTATTTGCTAAGTTTCAAATACAGGACTTGATACTGGAGATAATAAAAATAGGTTCTCACTACGACACTACTCAAAGTATATCGAGAGAAAAACGCCTTGAATTGGAGAAATAGCAAAATCAACTAAATAATTGCTAAAAGTAATTGCTCCTAAATTAAAGTTAGGCGCTATTTATAAAAATGAATCTTCATGCGTGAACAGCCACCCTTTGAGGTGGATGATTTTCTTCAAAATGAAATGGAACCACTATGGAAATACCCCCTTTCCAACAAAAAAAGAATCATGAAAATCGGTTCACAAATACCGGAGTTATAGCGTAACATACATACAAAAAAAAAAGAAAATAACATACAGCCGAATTGAGAACCTCCTCCTTTTTTGAAGTCGGTTAAAAATATAGCTCGTCCCATCGCTAGGTCCAGGCAAATAGTTGGTTTCCAAGTTCAGTGTGTTTAAACACGACATGTTGAAACATTAATTTCAGTTATACCGCTAGATGGCGTCGACGGTTAGTTCCTAATATGTAATGTAATAATTTTCCCTTTGGTCTACTTACACTGTCTCAATCGCTGTTTGGTCTTCTTATTCTAATTATAATTTATTAGGGGTTCTACCAAATGTTAGCCTAAACTGTTTTCTCTGTAATAAGATTATAATTAAGTTTAATAATATCAAAGTTTATAGACTAATGCCCTATAATAAGGCAAGATAAGCATCTAATAAGCAGAGGGTCGTGGGTTCGAATCCGGGTTCGTATCTCTGAGTTTTCTTTTCTTTTTTTAATAACGCATAATCTTATAGCCCCGCAAAATGGAAACCTTGCATTGCGGGTGTCATGGACACACACATAGACAACCGCAAATTACACCTAAACTCACGAGACAAATAAATGTAGGCCACACAAATGTTTCTCCCTGCCCTGTCCTTTAAATATCATCATCTCTATAGCCAGGCGCTCGTAGTTGTAAAAGTATCTAACCGTGTGATGAAATACTTTCATAGATTTCTCACAGATGGCGCTACGGCAAAAACGTCGTTAAAAACCGAAAACGGAGAACAAGCACATAGAAAAAATCGTGAGGTCCGCTGGTTCGTCCCGTGGCTTAGTTGGCATAGAGTCTGCCACCGGTTGCTGGGAGACATCGGTTCGAATCCGGCCGTTTCGAAGGATTTTTTCAAAACGTTCGATCTTTGTACTTGTTACAAATTATAACAAATTAGTGGAGAACTTTGACAAGAAAAATTAAGATCATGGTATTGAAACATCCTGACATTAAAAAAAATTGAATTACTTAATATTCTTCAGAAAAAATGCCTTAACGTTAATTCTTGTAGGTTAAGTAATACAGGGTACCTAACTGTAAAATGTGCTTTAAAACTTTTTCCGTCTTTTGCTTTCAGTCGTTTGTTCGAAAAAACACACATGCATACACATAATCACGGCTGTTTCCCAATGGGGTATGCAGTTTAGGGATGTCTTTAAAAAGAGCCAGGTAAAAAGTGCCAAATATATACGGGAAGGTATGAACAGACAGATGAGAGTGGAGAGGGTTAAAGATGTTCGTTGGGAGCGAAGGTTCATGACCCCGCATACAACATACAAAAACTCTACCAAGTAATATTAAACATGTAAATAATGCAATAATGAATGACCTCAAAACATCGGCAAGATTTATGACGGTTGTTTCGGCCCAACAACGTACGTTGTGGCGACTATGTGACATTGCAACAAAGTATCAACTGTTCCATACTATATGTTTTTACATGTTTCATATTATTGTATGAAATGATGATATGAGTCATCATCAGAAATCGGATTTTAAGAAATACATATATAGCGCAAAATACCGCCCATAAGAAATCCAGGAACGACTTCAAAATTTGAACACACCGAAAATATAATTTGCCCTTAAATCGATCATTTTACACACCCGTTGTATTGTTCTTGAGTATTGTGTAATTTTAATATGTTTCATTATTCACATTTAAATTTGGATAAATTTATTGAACAGTAATTAGTCCCGCAGATTCTTTCTTCACCACGGCTAGAGTTAACTGAAAGAGATCTTTCTAGATATAAGCTCACTTTTGTTTATTTACTTTGTTTATAATGTTTTTTTCCTTTGTGAAATAATGAATTTATACTTTTAGTACGTTAAGGTGCCTTTATAGGCTATCGCAAAATATTAACGATGGCGATGTGCTTCATAATCCGCTGAAACCAAGACATTTACATATAATTGATTTATTTTTTCTTTTATTGGTATTACATGTACACTAAAAGTAATTTTGTATTGATTGACGCATACAGGGCTTACAAATCTGACAAATCTTTAAAGATCACCTGTATAAACTATAGAGACTATTAGAAATGAAATTTTTGTTTTAGATCATTCAGATCTAAATCGCCTTAAAAACAGTCAACCGTGATCATGAGACCAGCCCGAAATATTGGATTGTTTGAAAAAAACATTACGGTGTGAAAAAATAGTTTTATTTCTATTTGACGATCTATGTGATCGAGTAGCTTGCACACCGCTTGTCATGGTGTCGTCATCCCGAGGTCAATCCCAGCCGGGTCAATGTAGTATAATTAACTTTTCTATATTGTCTGAAGTCTCGGTGTTTGTGGTACCGTTGTTGTTTTCAATATCCATAACACAAGTACTTTAGTTACTTTTTTGGAATTAGAGCAACGTACGATGTTGTCTGATATTTATTATTTATAATATGCTACAACAACAGCGATGCGAAAATCAAAGAGTTCGAAATAGACAATCATATTTCACTTCTAATAATATCGTTCCAAAATACCTTTCCTGGCACTAACACAGGCCTTCAAACGACGGGGCGAGTCATTTATGGCAGCACGCACTACCGTCATGTGTAATTCCGTCTTTATCTTGACAAAGCGTGCTTTTGGCTAAATTTACATTGGCACGAACAGAATTAAAGCGAATTTTCGTACCCGTAGCGTAATGACTTCGTGTCAATTGTGTAACGTACTGACTAGATAAGAGCCAAAACATAAGTTCGTGCTTCGTAAGAATCCTTGGAATATCCACAATAAAGGGGTGGAACCCCAGCCTACGTCTGGTCCCCCGATGATGGAAAGGGGAACTGGCACACTCTCTGTGATACCTATATCCTGTAGAATACCGATAGGCAGGGAACTTTACGGCGGTTTTCAAGGCTCTGCAGTTTCACCTCTACTAATTCCCAGTCACCTATAAGCCTCGGACACGTTTTTCAAGTGAATCCAAGGTACCTAGTCAGTATTTAGAAGAACCATGGCATAGATGTCAGTAATACTCCGTACACGACCGGACTCCGCATCTTCCAGAGAATTCTCGCACATTCTCGGAAATTCCCGCAGCGACCGTACCGTATCTAATTTGTAATGTAAAATGTAAAGTTCATTCATACAGTCCTAATGCCGGTCTGGATCTATGGTATACAGCTCTGGGGCTGCACCGCAAAGACAAAAATACTCAGAAATATTGTGAATGCCCACTGGTGCGTACGAAACGAATACCTCCATCTAGACTTCGAAATGGAATTCATAGATAAGATGATGCGAGAACTACGCCTAAGGCCACCGACACAGGCTTCACCACCGGAAGAAAAGCTTTTTAATAGCAGTATAACTCCTTGTTAAAGAGTTCGTATAGAGAAGTACTGCCACCTTACTTATTTTTGCCTTAGTATTACTGCGTTCCGGAAATTACAACCACATGGGACTTGTCAATTTATGTCTCAGTGTGACGGGCGCAGTGGCAGTGTCCCTGAGATCTTCGCGATTTAAAGCTCTGAGTGGCATTGCAACTGTTATGGCCAGGCGTGTCGCCTACCATCAGGCGCACGACTTGTTCGTCCCGTCACTTGGTATTATAAAAAATAAGAAAAAACAACAATGGAAATGCCTTCAACTTCGATTACTTCCAAATCGCTGTCGTCAAAAGTCACAAATTCATAATATGAAACACTGTGAAATCTTGATAATGATTGGCCGTAGTTTCTAATTTGAAAAGAAATAAATTGACGTAAAGTTAGGACGTTTTGATTTTATATTGAAATTTCAATTAATGTGCTGCCATCTGGTATTCAATAGATGAACCACGACGAATTACTTAGGCTTATGGTTTACTTTCGCTACTTGTAATAAAAAAAATTACGATAAACAGAAAATTGAAAATTTGTTAAAATTAAATAAAACAAGAATTAACTATATGAAACACCATCATGGATAATAATAATAATATTATCAAATGTGTGCAAATTACCAAAATAATGCAATTTTCTACGATTTTCGAGGTTTTGCGCGAGATAAGCGACCCTGGCGGACTGATATCAAGTATGTGGAAATAGTGTAGGTACTACTACTGTAGGCACACGTGCACTTCTATTGTATTTATTGTTCTGCAGGCTTCACCAACATGCCATTCAGCTCCTGGACCACACAATATCATAAAACGGACAAAACCATTTGAACTAGAGTAGTGTTAGTGTAGCTATGATTAAATAAAATAGTGCCAGTGATGATGAACAAAAAGGACTCATGATTAACGTATCTTCGCCTTATATTATTACTATTATATTATAAGAAAATTCTTAATTTAAATTGATTCTTTATTAAATGAAATGTAAATTACTTATTAGTTTTGTATTTGACTAGATAGTAATGTGTTTACAAATGTACTTTATTGGTGCCGTATAAATAAAGGAAAAAAAATGTTCCCTAGCAATGTAAATGGAGCTTAAAGTTCATATAAGGTAAAGCATAGGTTTTTCCTACAATAACCTACCATATGGTTTAATCCAGCGATTTAGCGTTCAGACAGGAAGATAGCCATTCTTCATACACGATGAAGAGAAATTGGTTAAGAAACAACTATTCGTAGATTGTTTAAAGTACATACCTGTATCTTGAACTTACAATGCTCATGGCATTTATAAGCATGGTATATAGGAAGGTACTTTCACACCGTGTTTTCTACTTGGCTACGATCACAAAACAATTTTTCATCACACTTGCACATAAATACTATGATTGCATGCGGGCTAACTTAACTATAATGCCCCAAATAAAAAAAAACCCTCGGGTCTTATATAAATTTTTAATTTTTTTTATAATATCGAGTGACGGGACGAGCGAGTCGTGCTCCTGATGGTAAGTTACACACTTGTCCATAACAGATGCAGTGCCACTCAGAGCTTTAAATCCGCAAAGATCTGAGCGGCACTGCCACTGTGCCCAACACCCTGAGACATAAGATGACAAGTCCCATGTACCTATAATTTCACCAGCACTCTTACCCTTCGAAACCGGAACACAGTAATGCTAACATTACTCCTTGGCGGCAGAAATAGGTAAGATTAAGGAACCCTTTACTGCTACTGAAAATTTTCTTCTCATTACACGACCATGGCTGTAATGAGAAGAAAAAAGGCTCGAGAACTTTATTTGGGGCATTATAGTCATGTTAGCCTGCATGCAATCTACGTGCAAGTGAGATGAATCTCGTTCGTAATTCATTATTTACCGCCCTTCATACATAATGTAGGTACTATTTTGATATACATACGATCAACTTGAAAAGCGGTGAGTTATCTAGAATTTTTTTAACATCACCATCAACCCATTATAAGTTCAAATGGTGGGCACGGGTCTCTTCTAAAAGGGTGGTTAAGGCCATACTCAGCCACACTATTCCAATGCTGGGACATACTTCGTTTTCTAGATATAAGTTTTATCACGATGTTTTTCACCACCATTAGAGAGTGGTATTGCTAAACATTCACAAATATCTTTACTCAGAAATTAACGACCTAGGTATTCTCCGCCACAGGGATGGGAACCGCCGACCTCTCATTTCAGAAGTAACATTTCATCCACTAAGCTACCACCGCTTTTTTATTACAACTTTATTGTCCTTACGATTATTAGTTATAGCTTCTTATATTTCGATTAATAATAGGGAAACTAACGTTCCTGCCAGTTTAACTTCGTATTTTCCCGTAACCACGGAACAATAAACAAACAGAATATACGGCGTGCTTCAAATAAATCTTCAAAAATTATATTTTTTGAAGATTAAACAAGAGTCTTGCTAGCCCTAGCAGCAAGGCCTTAATTCCTTTCGCATAAACCCCTTAAAGGGTTTTTGAAAGGAAAATCTAAATGTACATATGTGTTTAATTGTAAATTGAATAATAAATTTAAAAAAAAAAAAGCTTACCTTTATTTAAAAAAAACATAATTGACTAAAACCAAGTGTACAATTTCATAAGTGCGATCTTAAAGGCAATCAATAAAAATCCCTTGATGAGTAGGTACATCTGGGACCAACATATATGCAATAATTTAAATCAACAATTGGAATGCGCAATGCGAGTATTCGCGAAATTTCCACTGTAAAAGTGACACACGTGTAATAAATAGCTTGGTTCTAATGATTAACGAGTCGACGCCACGGCGTAAACCAAACGTATGGATGGTTGACACGCGACGAAATATCGTATACGTACGTATACGTATCACAGATAAGATTCTTTTTAATTTTGATTCGAGAAAAACTATCCCCATATAAAATATCTGTAAAGTACGGCGAAACAATGATGTGAGTGTTAATCATCAGTAGAATCATGGTCGCATCTTGTTTATATTTATGTACGTACCGCAATACAAATCATATCGTCAACAATAAATTAACATAGAAAGTGAAAAGAAAACTATTTTCTTTTACACAAAGGCAAGCTAATCCCACAAAGAGAAACCACGAACTTACATTTCTGTTCATCCGGATATCAGATTTATTATAACGATAAATAATTAAAGTGCCACTTGTGTGGCGCATCCATTTTTTGGTCATAAAACAGGGCAGTCCCAGTACTATAATATTAGAGTAACAAATAACTACAGGGCATTCTCAGAACATCCTAGTGAGATTTAGAAAAACTCGTTTCTCGAATTGATCCAACGAGGAATCGGCGGCCGTAAAAATCCAAGTCCATGATCAATACTAAAAATATCGTCACTAGCTCAAATTAACCTGAAAAAATAAACAAATAAGAAATACAAGAGACGAAAAAGCAAAACGAGAAGTAAACGAAAAGACCCGTAGATTAAATATAGAAAAAACAAAGTTTTAAAAGAAGTAAAAGCATTAAAGTTAGATTAGATTAACTTCACGCGAGAAACTTGAGAATCTTCATTAATTAACGGAGATCGCGCGAGACGCAGATGGGATTTACACTCCGAAAGAAACGAAGCATAGCGGGAAAACAATGTTTTTACTACAGTAATTGACATTTAACTCAAAAGACGCCATTCTGTTCTTCACTACATAAATGACTTCAACGTGTGATATATAGAGGAGAAGAAAATATGTAATTAGTGATAATTTTCAAACACTTCCGGCATGAAGGATCAATAGTATTTTTTTTTATCCTATATTTTTTATCATCCTAATTAAGATCCATGGAATTGTTGAATACAGAGGGCTACTTAAATCGTATTTATGTAGTGGAATGAAGGGAAAAAAATTTGATAACAATACACGCGTTTATTTTTAGACGCAAGCCGTGATAGTAAAATTTACCGTAATTCGGACCAGACTAAGCCATACTGCCAGATCTTAGATTTTAATTATTCTTCCATGATTTAATTTTAAGACAAAGCAAAATCTTCAGTATGAAATATATTATAGGGCAAATTGCCAGATCTTGAGTTAACTTGTGCATATTGTAGAGTGAGAATGTCATTTTAAAGTCGTGAGTCCAAGTATTTTCTTTAAGACAGAGTTTTCCAAGTGTGGAGTTAATAAAATCATAAATAGGGTTGCAATTTTCTGCGCAAGATAAAATGTCCTGCAGTGAAGACGGAATAGTCTGATATATTTTCAAGAGCCGGTCTATTAGCAGCAGCTGAATGTTGAACACAGAACATGAAAAGAAAATGTGTGCTAATGTTTGGTCTTCTTGAATAATGCATTCGGTGCAAACTGCGAAAGTTATTATGCGCATATGATGTAAGTGAGCTTTAAATCTGCAATGTCCAAATCTCAGTCTATTTATCTGGGTATAGAATTTTCTTTACAAGTAATTATACGAGACAGCAAACTATGATTTTCGGCCCACTCCTCTGTTGACATCGGCATACCAGGCTCCTGTCGACTGTGTTATAGCGATCATCTCTTCTGTCCATTGTTGGTTGGTTTTCTTGCGATATTCTGGTAGCAAGTCTTGGGAAGGAGTAGAAGAAACATTTTTAAAGTTGCCACCCAGAGTATTCTATAATTTGGCAAGATAATCGACGTTTGCGTTACCTGTCACACCGACATATGCCGAGTCCATATTAATATAACGTCTTTGTGCTCCCACTTATAATTTTAAATTTCCTTTATTTCATAAAGCAAATAATGTTCCTTGCTCTCAAAAAATGAACTGCTGAGTGCTTTTAGCATGGACATGCCGTCAGAAACTATGATATGGAAGCAAGCATAAAAGTGACAGATGAGTTTGTTTCTTTATAAAGTTTGACATAGGTTTTTGTTCGTTTACCCTAATCTAAAGTAAAAACTTAATAAATATTAGGTGTTTAACAGAAGAATGAAGAAGGCTTATGTACAAAGGAAGAGTAAATAAAAACATTTAAGAATAAGTAAGGAGAAACCGAAATTTGGAAAGAAGTATGACAATTAATGCCAGGCAGTAACAAACTTGTAATTAGTGAAAAACCAAGAATGTATTAAAACTCTTATCACCATTTTGTTCGAATCGCCTGCCTGATTATCTTACACGTTCTTTTCTTTACTTCGATCTTCCCGTAGACTTAAGCACTTTATTCCTTCCCACCGTACTGATTTTATTTGTTTTATTCTTTCGCCCCTTTACGTAAGACTAGTAGACTAAATGATCTTGAAGCGCATGGTGCGCAAGCATCTTTTCGGCATTCTGCATAGTATTGCTACGGGTAGGATTGCAAATATCAGAACATTAGCAGTTTCAAGTTTGTTTCGTTTTTTAATACATTCTATAATTTAACGGTGTTCCTTTAAGAAACTATGTTACTTAAAAGGAATTAATCCTTATAATTAACCCTTTCGGCAGTATACAAATATAGATTTTCACATTCACATTTTTTCCCATTTAGTCGTTTCGATTCCCAAGTGAGGTAAGAAACTTTTAAAAGTCTTTGAAAGCACTATTACTTATTTAAAAACATAAAATAATGGCTCCATGAAGCAAAATATTCCCGTCTACCAATACACCCTGTATACTATTAATTCGACTGTATGTATTTTTTTTTGTATGTTATGCGATAACTCCGGTATTTGTAAACCAATTTTCATGATTCCTTTTTTATTGGAAACAGGGTACCTCCATAGTGGTCCCATTTAATTTTGAAGAAAATCATCTACCTCTAAGGGTGGCTGTTCACGCATGAAGATTCATTTTTATAAATATCGCCTAAAATTTTATTATAAGGAGCACTTATTTTAATGGTTGATTTTACTATTCTCCAATTCAAGGCGTTTTTCTCTCTCAATATACTTTAAGTAGTGAGAACCGATTTTTATAATCTCCTCTGTCAAGTCCCATATAGTGGCGAACTAGAGGATATTTCAATTAAACTTGGCAAATAGACGTAATTCCATGTATTTTTAAGGTTGGTTTTTTTAGTAGGTACTCTGTACTAAGATTATTGTTTTAAGTGTAGCACCGAATTATTGTTTTTCTTTTCTACTTGGCCCAAAGGTAGGCTAGTAGAGAATGCCTTATGGCATTAAAATATGGGCAAAAAAGTTTAAAGAAATAAAAACAAATCTATACTATTTTTAAAAGTATTTCATAGTGGCATACAGCAGATAAGAACCAGGATATAGCACGGGATGTGCGATATAATTGCATTAAATCATTCCGCCATTCCCTTTCTGTCATCGAGAGACTAGATGTGGACTGGGGTTCCATCGTAATTTTGTATATATACTTACTTAAAATTTTCACGAAGAGTTACGCTTCCAGATTTATACAGCGTATGGCATTGGACTGGAATTCCCTGCCTGCAGATTTATTCACTGAATGCTATTTTAAGGCGATTGAATAGGCATAGTATTGGTGTGCATTTTCCATTAGGACCTTTTTTTGACGGGGGGAATTCTTTGTAGATACCCCTGAGCCCAGGGAGACTCAGAGGTTATGTGTGGACTCCAGACTGGAGGGCCTACCCCACTAAAAACCCCCGGGTTTACCTCTCACCGGTTGAGTCGGCGCCGTGGGGTCGGTGAAAATTCACCACGACGCCGCCCGGGTCCATTAGAATCCTAAGTTTCCTAATTTTCTTAAAATCATTGATTACTGTTATTCCGTTGAGACTCACCCGAGATTATACTGTAATTATGATAATAATTGTTGTTTTTCTAAAATCTAGTTGCAATGGCAGTTAAGTCTCAATAGAGTGTGTCAGAGGAATGGCAGTGATGACATTCATTCAATCAACAGTTATCGTTCGATATTGCTTTACTAAAACCACCTTTTCAAGGCGAAAGTAAGTAGGTATTATACAGGTGTGCATGCTGTCCTTTTCCATCAGATAAGATTTAAAAAAAATGTAATCGTGGCTTTGTTATAATTCTGAACTCAACGCCGCTTAAATATCTGACTTAATTTTTAAATGCAACGAAACTAACATTATACTTTTAAAACTGTTCTTGCTCCATTTAATTAAACTGAGCAAGTTGCAGAGGTCGAGTGAAAAATTGCTAGAAGCGCTGTTTTTTCCGCCAAAAGAATGTAAACATAATTAAAATTCCCTCTACACTGAGAGTTGTTTATTTTCTTGGCTTAAAAATGGGGTTACCAGAATGATGGCGAAGCCTTACCAAACGGAAAAGAAAAATGCATACAAGCCGCTAAATAAGAAAATTAAGGTGAAAACAAATCACACAGTTTTTCCGTGCACTAACCTTGTTTATCTTTTATTGTTTTTTTTTTAGTACAGTGTGAAATGCAATGAAAAATGGTACAGACAAAATTTGATAACATTTTTCCACAAGTTTTCTTTCACTAGAATTTATGCAACACGGTGGAGTGAATTCAACGAAGATTTTATTACGTGAGAAGTTTATTTGACGAAAATGCTATCAAAGTGTACAAAATTTACTATTTAAATACAAGTTGTTTCAATTATATTGGGGAAAAGAAGAGTTGTACGATTAGAACAAAGCTGAGTTGAACGCATCTGGTGCATTCTTTGGTAACTTCTTTCCACTATAATAACTTTCCACAACTATAACTTTTCTATAATAAAAAAAACCGACCTCTATTGGCGCTCTGCGTCTTAGTGTGCTCATACGTGCAGCACACAGTGTTACGGAACCTACCAGGGGGCCTACCATAACCTTTCCAAAAAAATTCTTATTTCAATGCAAGCATAAAGTAAGCTTATTGTAATATTACTCATTTTCGTATCATGACCAACCTATCACCCAAGTAATGTATTATTGCTAAAGTGACTGAAAGAACGAATGATTTCCCAATATTGTCTATTTCTTACTAAAGGTAGGAAAAAATAACGCTATATGAACTGTATAATGCCATCTCTTAATTTTTTTACGTTCCGAATCGTGTTATCGTAGTATAATGTTAAAGTACTTAATGTTACTTACATTCAGAGAATTTTGACTGTTAACAAAAGAAAAGTATATAATAATAAAATCTATTCAAATTATGTTGTTTTCAATAATTATTCCGTATTTTCATGAAGAAAAATAAATAAAACAAGCTGAGTTTTGATAGTCACGTTTGTGAATTCGGAACTATAGTCTAGTTTCAACTGTTAGTTTCGCCAAGGAGCATTTAGATGGCGCTGTTATAATTTTATGAAATAAACATCGCGTATTTTTATATAACGAAAAAATACTATGTGTGAATAATTAGTTTAAATACGGAGTATAGACACCACTCATCAAAGTTCCTGCAGGGCTTCGTGTGGAATAGACGCATTTGGCTTGTCTATGCATTTATTTCCGCGACGAACATGACAGACGGTTCAAAATTTAGACGCAAGTATTTACTGTCGCACAACTTTGTAAATTATAATAAATTCCGTTTTATTTCTATTATAACTATACACTGGTTCATCAACTGCGCACCTAGGTGTCAATCGCTCTTTTGTATATAGCTTAGTTAAATAATAAAAATGCATCTATCCATATCGAACTGGATAGTCGCCTCGATTTTTCGCGGTATAGATGGCCTTAGGGGCAACGGACAAGACAAGATAACATTATTTTAGTAAAAAAAGGAACATTTTTGTATAGAATGTTTAGATAGCTACAAAAATACGAAGTGAGGTAGGTACCTAGTAACTTTAAATATGTCTATATTTATTATTAAAGATGGAATATGTATATACAACATATTAAAGATTACAAATAAAACATTTTATTATGAATTTTACTATTTTATTCTAAAGGGCATCTATCCTTCTTAGTATTTTCATCGCGTGGCGTCTAACCATATAGGTAGGCATCTATCATCAAAAAAATAGATTTGCAAAAAATCCATTTCTTCAAAATCAGTAAATGTTATATCAATAAAATCAAGTCTTAATGTAATGCAAAAGATTAAACTAGTTATATCCATAAGAATTATTCATGGTAAACTAATAACTTTTAAAAGTGGGGCATCTAACCCGGTTTTACCCTAACACAAGAACAATGTTGCGGGCGCACATTTACAGTACTGTGAAACAGAAAAATAACTTGAAACTTAAATTAAAATTTTAAGAAACCCCAATACAAAACAATGTAATCCAAAAAGTAAATAAAGTCATCGTCTGTAAGCTAACAACTTTTCGAAACCAATTTAATGAGCCACACATGATAATTCTACTGTAACTTGTTGAGGAGATACGTAGTCTGCAGCCGGTTTTGGATGCAGCATCATTTCAGGGTTACCATATTATTATATTGTCATTCGGATTTCCACAGTACATCAAAGAACAGTGGCAAAATCATAATTAAAAGAATTCGCCAGCGTCTTCAAATGTCTTAGTTACAAGTTTGAATAAAATAAATAAATTAGGTTTTTCAAATCACAATAGCGAATATCTAAGTCTGGAAACAAAATGATATACAATCAGTTTCTTAGTTTCTTAACGTTGAACGACATCTAGCTTAGCATTTTTGGCAAAAAGGAATTTCAGTACCTATGTATGAATATGGTCCACATTTAGTTCACATAATACCAAATGTACTGATTCGACCGATTTGTAATAAGCTAATAAAAGATAACCACTTCATTACAAAAAATAAAGCCGATAATTACTTCTCGAAAATGCCACGCGAGAAAATGGTAAAACCGACAAAAAAGCTCCCAAAAATCAGGGATAGATGGCAGTTTCGCAAAAAGGCGTTTCACAAAAAAAAATATTTGTGTCCGAGTTACCAGTGCAATAGTCTTGGTATGTTATTAACTCAGTTTTTTTGTTATGGCGTAACTTGCATGTCTTATGATCAAACCAGTATATATAAAATAATTTCC
Source organism: Hyposmocoma kahamanoa (assembly GCF_003589595.1). NCBI lineage: Eukaryota > Metazoa > Arthropoda > Insecta > Lepidoptera > Cosmopterigidae > Hyposmocoma > Hyposmocoma kahamanoa. The sequence goes on from NW_020653337.1 coordinate 5,061,112, forward strand.
TCTGAACTTTCGTCACGTCGCAAACCCACGGGACCATTCAGCTTCTATTAATTCCGTTTAAGGCTTCTGTAGTTTATTTTGATACAATAATACACCGAATATATTTTATTCAATTACGTAACACATAACCTCCAAAACCTCGAACTGGAATATCTTTAATTCCTGATTTTTCAGAATAGTAAATTCAAAACA
>NW_020653337.1:5061703-5078331 GCF_003589595.1 Hyposmocoma kahamanoa
ATAAATTTATATGCATTGTAGAAATACACAAAGTTTTATTAACACGTCATTAAATAAACTTAGAAAATCATAATCCAACTCAGGCTGGCCATCGGCCGGTGAAAAAGGTAAGCAGCAAAGTGCGCATGTTTGAAGAGGATGGAGAATACAAAAGGAAAGGCTTTCTTGCCAGTGTTACGATCTACCCTACACTATTCTTGATAAATGTTAAATGCTAAAAATATGAAATCCAACACCTACTTTGCTTTACAAAACGCCCGACTGTTGTTTTCCGAGAAGGCGAATTGCTCGTAGCCGAGTTCCGGAGCGTAAAATAATATACTTCTTAAACAGCCTCTCTTTCACTCCTATGACAAATAACCGAGCGCTATTGTTTTGTTTCATTAATTCGAATTTATTATGGCAGGTCAACTTTATTGAGATCTAGAGAGTAATTAGCATTGTACAGGTGCAAGCGGGAGAGGTAAATTGTCTCGAACAGGTGGTACAGAGTGTAAGTTGTAGTATTATCATAAGAAATTTATACCTATATATATATTTTATATATATATTAATTTTCAAACGCGATGCGTAAGTTCACTTAATTTATTTTGCTCATTTATTTATTTATTTATTCATTTCTTTTATAGTTATAGTTTGATATTTTTATAATATTAGAAGTATTTATGATTTATGATTTAGTGTTAAGTTGTATTCATATGTAGGTATAGTGTATAGTACCTACTTATTAATATTAAGTTTTATTGTGTATAGTAAGTATTGTTTGTATGTAAGTGTACGTATTTAGTTTACTTAAATTGTTTCACAATTATATGTATGTATATAATCTGTATAATTATTTGTCACGCTTATGGACACCCCGTGTTCTGTTTTTATTTTAATGTATAAATCGAGGATAACTGTTACTGGCTTTGTAATATGTAATTTAATTTTTTGTAACCTATCATTATTGCTGTTGTTATCCCAAATAAATAAATACCCGAAGTGTGACCTCATGCAACGTCTTTTGCGGTTTGCGGTATTAGTTAATGCTACCAATACAAACTTCTCGCCCTTTTCCCATCGGGTTTAGGCAGATATAACGGCCTTTCATTTCCTACGATCCGGACACATGTCTTTCGCCTTATTAACACGCGTCAATGCTTTCACTGACATGCTCGTCATTTAAGGGTACTCATGACCTGGCGTTTCCCAACTTGGTCATGATCAGTTCGCCTCAGTCGGTCCTTACCAACTAGCCCGCGTTTCAGTGGCCAGGCGTGAAAATTGTTGTTAGTAAAGTCGGATCAAAACAAAAACTGCATAAAAGTGACGCCTTGGCGACACTTAACACACAAATTACTAGTACACTTCATTTAACTGGTTAAGTTACTCTACACCGAAAATATAGTAAATTACTTTATTTTATGTATTTATAATATTTTAGCCGGCGGGAATAGAGCTACAATGATCCTCGGCACTGCCGCCCTTACCAATCGTATTACAAAATTAGTTTTATTTGGCTGGAAAATCATTCGATTGATTGTGATGATCCAAATCAATTGTTGATTGCTGCCCAGGATGCGCCAGATGTACAGGAAATCCTTACAGCACCTCAAAAAAACTATGAGTTTAATAGCCGCTCACGCGATACCTGCAGCCGTAGACGCATACCACACCTAGAGGTGCCGGTGATGATTTTATACCGATTTATCGAATATCGAAGTTATAACAGGTAAAAGAACTAATACTAATTGCTACTTCGGTAATTACTCTACCTAACCATAAAGTTTTTAATGCCTGGGTCTATCATTTAAAAAAAATAAACAATTTCAAAAAAACGTCACGATAATCGTGTGTGTTATTGTTTGGGCTGGTGATTTCGGAGTTTATTTATTGAAAACATACCGTAAGTAGCTTTTTTAAGTTTACCCTGAATATAAATGTTTATAAACTATACTTTAAGGAGTAATTTCATGGTAAACGTTAGAACCACTCAAACGGAATATTATCATATTTACCCAAGTACACCAAAAATTTCATCAGTGCTCTTTAAGTGCAGGATTTGCGGTGTATTACTGCATTTTATTTGAGATGTTTTTGTTGTAGTACGGAGGGTATTTATTAAGCAATGCAGAATAATAATTTTTATTTATAAAAACTTCTATTTAAACTGAATCCTTTTTTAATTTGCGAAACCGAATAGTCGCCATTTTTCGGTAGGATGAGCGCATCGCGTGAGCGGTTATGATGTGGTTGTAACTTTGAAACATGCAAACGCATGCAAGACAGGTTTCATTCTGTATTTATGTCACATGATTAACATACATTGCGACAAAAAAGGGTTACTCAAACTCGAACAGCAAGAATTACTCGCTTAACAAAAGGTGCGCGACATGTTCGTCTCGGCTCTTGGTATCATAAAAATATAAATAATTTAAAAAACAAAAACCCGACTGCAAAAAAACTAAACAGAGATAAACAAGCTGTTTAATATACAGAACGTTTGAGAAATGTAGACTGCACTATACATGCGATGTGTCTTGTTCAGTACGTACTTACCTAAATAATTTATTAATTACGGTCATTGACATACTTAGGAAGTTGTTTACTTAACTACAAACAAAATATAATAAATTATAATTATAATATAAATATATCTTGGATTATATTAGAAGTGTGGGCGGGGATAAACCAATAACGTACGTTTCACAATTTTTTCTTTCTGAAAAAAAAAGAAACAAGTCTCCGCTACCTACAAGAAACCTTTCACGGATTTTTAGGTGACCCGGATCTAAAGTGAGAATTTTTTTGTGATGTCTAGTGGATAGTAGATACCTGGTGGTAAGCCACTCACCTATCCATAAATTTAAATCGCAAAGATGTGAATGCAGCTGCCACTGCACCCGTCACCCTGAGACATAAATTTGACAACTCCCATATACCTGTTTCACCAGCAACCTTCCCTTCAAAACCGGAAACCATTAAGCTCAGTTTAATTACGGTACGGTGAGAGTACTTACATGGACGGACGGTTTGACAAAGAGCTCTACTGCTACTAAAAATACTATCGCTACTAAAATAAATCACATAAATTCTAAACACCTTTAAAATAGCTCCAAACAAAACTGAACAGTACGCACCCAACAACAAAACTTGAGTTAAAAATGGTGCTAACTAATTGCGCCAACATTTTGCAAGTCCATTAAATTTTCCGCTCATTTAAACGGTGTAGAAATGAAACTAAAACCGCTTGCACGTCAGTAAAACGTAGTATCTGAAATTTTATTTTATTTTTTCGATACCAAATGACGGGACGAATGCAATAAAACTTAGCAAATAGATGTAATTCTACGAACAGTTGAGTTTTTTTTAGTACGCTGTATTGAGGTTATATAGATGTAGCAGTTTTACCGAACAGCATTACCGAAATGAAAGTTTAATTTAATTTCTTGCTCAAGCTTACGCAGAGTTCGTTTTGTAAATACGGGAAACTTGCTTAGCTGGCCATTTTTGGTTAGCCCAAGTGAAAGTTCGTTTAATGAATTTCAGTGTAAGGTTCGTAAGTCAACTTACGAAAAAGTTTTTATATAATATCACGAGATATTCAAAGATATCAAGTAAACACGGGGAATGTATAACTAAGTCAGCACATTGCCCTCCGCCTCAGGCGAAATTATGTGCATATTTCGTGTATTTATTGCTTCACACCTACCCCTCCTTACTCGGCATTAGCCCAAGCGGGGGTAAGTAGAGAATTATTATTCAAATTAAAATAATTTCTCAGCGTGTTATGGCCTCGATGATCGTTACGCAACTTTGCTTTTCTCATAAAATGCAAAATGGTTGCTAAGTACTTTTGGCTTCCAAGGGTCGAGTTACAGATAGAGTAGTCCTTATCGCATTGTTTATAATGTTCAATATGCAATGTAAAAATATACAAGGATGTCTGGTTTTATGTTAGAGCACACTATTCTGTACAGTCTGAGAGAAATGAGATATGATAACAGTAGGTACAGTCACCAAAATAATATAGTTTATATTTATACCTCTTGAATGACATTCTTGTAAGTAGTCGTCGCGTAGTATACCTACACTACATTTTGAAAGAATTCGTCGAGGAAAATACTGCCACCTTACCTATTTCTGCCGCCAAACAGTAATGTTAGCGTTAACGCGTTTCGGTTTTGAACGGTAAGAGTGCTGATAACATTACAGTCACATTGGACTTGTCTCAGTGTGACGGGCGCAGTGGCAGAGCCTCTCAGATCTTCGTGATTTAAAGCTGGGACTGGAATCGTTATGGACAGCACACGATTTGTTCGTCCCGTCCGTCCCTAGGTATCATAAAATAGTTAACATCCACCACAATCCAAGATACAAGTAGTTCTAATTGGAAATACATTAATAATACATAAATTTGTCTTAATGGTAATTAAAACATACGATACCAAAAAATGGAAAACAAATAGGCGGCATTCAATTAATATTACAAGTCGTAAATGTTAAAACGTAGAATCATAAAATTTAATTAATCCACTAAATGATATATAGTATATTCAATGCTGTAATTCAGTACACTTCTGTTATTTATACGACGAACTTTTAGCGTAAAGTATTACTATATTAAACTGCGAGTTAGACAATGAGCGCAAGCATTTAATGTGGTTGTTTTGGTACCACAAGTAACGAAATCATTACTTAATATTTAATTACTGGAATTAAAACGGTCTCGATGTACGGTTGCAAAGCTTGGACACTGACCTTGAAAGTATATAGTAAATAAGTTGTTAGTGGCGGAAATAATAATTTTGCGGAAGATTCAGGGACCGACTGATGGGGAGGATGGGAGCTGGAGGTAAAAGAAGAACATTGAAATTGAAGATCTCATGTCCAGGCCCATTATTGTGGGAGGAGCTAAAGCTGCGAGACTCCGTTGGCTCGAACAGGTGCAGAGAATGGGTGAGGATCGTGTGGCGAAGATACTTGAGACGACCAGGTGAACGCCAACCAGTCGGACGTCTTAGCTGCCGCTGGAACGATGAAATCCAGAAAGACATAAAGGACCTCGATGCTAATGGCTGGAAGAAGCAGGCTGAGAACCATGGCGTAGCAGAATGAAATGGCGTTGCGGTCACTGTGCCACTGAAGTAAAGTAAAACTTAGTTAGTGAATTATTAATATTATTATAAACGGACTCGCTCTCGTTTACGTTTCAAACCACAACAAAATGAACTGCAGTAAAATACAGACTTTCTGTAATAACGCTCAGTGGTAAACAAAAGTGCGTCCATTATGAGTTGCGGCTCTGAAGCATTTTCTGTGACGGGATACATAGATTTTGTGATAAAATTAAAAACGAGGATTGGTTGTTCGAAAAACATTCATTTTCAATACCTTAAATCCTGTTTTAATAAAGTAAACACGAAAAAACGTAAAATAATTAAGAAACTTTCATTACAATTTATTATTCTACCAAAAGAAGCTATGATAGATACTAAGTACTAACTATAAACGATCTAAAGCGCTGTTCCAAATAAGGAAGCAGTACTAGATAGATGCGTACAAGGTATGTAATAAGTTAACATTATGTTCGCATCATAGATGATAGTCATCCCTCGAGGGAAAATCTTAACATCGCTATTTAGAAATTGATAAAAATGTGCCAATGCCATCTAGCGGTGTGCGGCGGAACTATATTTGTGTAGTTACGTTAAGTGATTTTGTTATAGAAGTAATTAAAATTCTACAAATTTGTCACAATTTATTGAAACAAACGTCAAACGTAATATTTATTTAAATAGAATGAACTTTGGTATGTGAGCGTGACTGGGAATATCGTTATTTTCAGATTGGCAAGAAATAATGGGTACTAGTTGTTTCCTTCCTTGAAATACAATGGAACTTAAAAAAACAAACGTTATTAAAATAGAACCCAAAACTTCTAATAAAACCAAAAAAATTCTGCTTTACGACTTTAAAACATTGAGTTAAAAGTTCTCCGGCTTCCCGTGCAAACAAGAATCTGGAAAAGGTGAACCATTATAGGCGTTTCAGCGTATGCATGATTGAACACAAAGTTCAAGGAAATACAACGATAAAATACGGTTAAAAATTTTTTTTTTTTGCTTACCGGTATCGGAATCTTTAACCGGTAAGAAGTCAATGGTATTTGAGACGAAATTACCTGCAATTACAGACCGTGAACATAGTTTAGTAATCGTGTCCCACAATGTTTATTTTAGTTTAGGTAATAGTTGTATTGTATTATAGTGGGGAATATAAAATATTATTACTGTAAATTCATCATTATCATTTCAGCTAAAGACTCCACTGCTGATTATACGCCTTCCCCAAAGAATGCCACAACGACCTGTCCTGACCGCTTGCATCCAGCGGATTCCCGCAGCCTTCACAGCAGAGCTTCGCAGATCATCAGTCCACCTTGTGAGTGGTCTACCCATGTCGCGTCTTTCGGTACGCGGTTGCCACTCGAGAACTCTTCGGCCCATAGTGAATTTTGCAATTCTTAGGGTTATATCGATTACTCTGGTTCCCTTGGGGAGATCCTCATTAAAGATTCGATCTCGCAACGAAACTCCAAGCATAGCCCTTTCTGTTGCCTTTTAAGCGACCTTGAGCCTTCTTTTGAGGCCCATAGTGAGCGACCACGTCTCAGTGCCGTAAGTCATCACTGGCAACACTCACTGGTCGAAGACTTTGTCTTGAGACACTGTGATACTTTGGAAGAAGATATGGCGTAATTTCCCGATCGCTACCTAGCCGAGTCGGATTCGACGATTGACCTCTTAACTGTACATTATACCAATGTATTCGTGAAATATACTTGTAAAAGGTTTTGATACCGGTAACCCATATAAACATATACTTTGTGTTCAAATTTTCATGCAATTCATATTCAGGTACAAACAAGCCTGGATTATGTCCTTGGTTGAAGTTAATATTCATTGCTTCTTTGTTGAGAGGTTTTGAGTCAATAAAAAATGAAACTTGAATTAAAGGGATAATTCTCGGTTATCACGAAGCTTTTTGACCAGTGGCAGTGGTAATTCCTAAAGTTCTTCTTCTTCTTATTTATTAATGGCTTGTTCTGTGTCTTTCACAATTCTGCTAAAGTTACATAGGTAGCCTCTACACGGGAGATGGATTTATTTTCAAAAATTCCTAAAGTATAAAAACTATTTTGACACAATATAACTTCTAATCGAGTAATTGATGTGGGGATTGTTGTGTACTCATTACATTAAATTGTGTAATATTTTCAGTGCACTAGCCATTGACTTACAATGGCACTAGCGCAAGCTTTTAAATGGCATGTTATTGTCATATTATATTGTATGTATGGTAGTGCTTAAGGTATATTATTATATGGGTCGTGTATCATGAAATAAATGTCTGTAACAAACCTACTTTATGTAATAGACGGCCTTAAGCCAGATTGTTCACTTTTAGTTCTCTAAGAATCCGCTAGATGGCACTGACCCATTTGGCGTTATCTCTGAATCGCGGTGTCAAGATTTTCTCTCGAATGGTGACTACTCGAACACAATTTTGTTAATATGAAGAGAAATCTGAGAATACAGAGAGCTCAATAAGGCAACCAGAAGTGAGTACTACTACTCTACTCTACCGTACCTACCCGGATTTTCTGATATTTCGTACGCTCATATAGGGTGAAAAACCTCATCACGCGGAACGGTTTCCAGGAGTCGAGTCCCTTCTGGGAACAACTGCTCGGACCTGCCGCATATGGGGTGAAATTGTATTGGCGACATACAAGGTGAAAATACAAATCTTGTGAACAATTTGGAGTTTCACTTGGCTTGTTTTGGTAACCTCATCCAACGGACGAAAGAACCTCCCTCCTTTACATGTCTAAATAAAAAAAATAAAAAAAAATACTTACAAGGGATTCAACCTTGCACATCTCTTCAAATAAAATAAATAAATTTATCAGGTGAAGAACAAAGATGTTAATAGAGCTACTCATGGAAACAACCAAAGCTATAACCTGCTCACGCCAAAAACGCGATGCTAAACAGTATTTTGTGAGCAATGCCACACGATGCGTTGTGTCGGCTTTGCGATGCCTGAGCAGTGACGCTATGAGTGCGTTCAAACGGTGCGCGGCGAAGGAACGCGTATATGTCGGGTAAGGTCGCGTGTACACGCAAAGAAATTCGACGTGTCTGCTACAGAAAAGATGAGAATGGTCTTGTACACGACAAGAACTTTGTCCGATCTAGTCACGAAAACATGTCGTGTCTGTTGCAGACGAGAAAATGTTGAGTATGTGCACGATACGGATCCTTTCGGACAGAAGTGTGTAAGGTAAAATGTGTCAATGCATTACGAGTCTTCCAGGTAGCTGTCGTTTTACTACCAACCGACTGTGGGAAGAAATATCGATGCCTTACTTTCTCAAACTCGTATTTTATAAAGAGTGATTATTAAGGAGATGACAAAACTTTCTATTTATTTTAAATTTCTTAGGAAAGGTGTTCATGCACGCATTTCATTTTTTGCTTTAAGATACGAGTTTGAAAAAGTTAGGCGACGATATGTTGACTACTAAGCAATATCCTGTCCACGCGCATAAACGTTCGTTTACTGACAATGAACCTCACAGTCCAGTGCCGGGGCAGCGTACACAGTTCGTGTACAAACCACATGAATTCTTGCATAGATCCGGCGACTTTTCTTAGCATGGACACGCGCCCTAAGGGGCCAGAAGACGAAGCGGAGCCCTCTCCGCTTCGTCTTCTGGCTGTGGTGCGTATGTAAATGGCGTTACGTTGCGACACCGCATTGTTTGTGATACTCAACGCGTCGGCAGCGCCCGTGTGGCATCGGTCTAAGACTAGAGATGGTCATTATTAAGCATGCAAATGACCTAAACACAGCGTCAGTAACATTGTCGTCAAACATGTACGCCAAACATGCGTCTATTTATAATAATATTAAAAAAAACAATTCGTTACCTAAGCGTGTTAATCGACACTATTTCTTATAAGGCGACTATACGTCATCGTACGTAGGAATATTAAATAATAATACTATAAAATTTATACCACGCTTAAATCTAAAACGATACTGCTTAAAATATTTTCTTCTAAAATCCATTGTGCAGCAACTGCTGGTGTCTGACGCTGTACCTGTAAAAGGCAAAAAAAGATAAAATGAACAACCAACACACGTGCATTTAGTGTAGCGAAAATAGAATGTCTTTTAAAAAGGAGCTCTGGGAAAAGTGTTGGTAAAAGACTATTAGCGGGTAGAATTTATTTTAAAAGTTATCTCTTGCAATTAAGCTCGACAGATAATTAATTTCTTTTAAAAAGGCCTTTATTAATAAACAGCTCCAAAGTACGGTATCCGTTGAGACGTCACTTAGGCTTCAAGATGCATCTGAATCTGTATTAATCATCGGCATCTTGGGTGATACCATCTCGAGTGACCCTTGATTGATTAGGACTTAAGAATGACTTCAAATTAAACGCAGAGCGTCGTTTATTAATAAGCGGATATTTTGGCAACTTTCAAATGAAGCGTAATCAGTAAGTAACCGTTGATATTAACTGGCCTATGCATAGTAATAACGTACTAGGCAATATATTTTTATATTGCTTAGTACTATTATTACCAAACCAGACAAGATTTAGAAAACTTTCTTGTAAAATATGTATGCATGTAAACACTTTATTGTGTAACAAAAACAAATTACAATTTTATTAACAAAGAAATAGAACGTTATTTTACAAAGGGGAGTTTCACAAAGGGATTTCTTCCAGCTAACCTTTGAATAATTGAAAGGAAAATTGGCTCCTGAATCGGCAATAAAATCTAACAAATCATGAAATTGTATGCTACATAATCAATAATTAAACAATAAATTTATTATATCAAATGTACTATAAAATTAATGTATTAAATAAGACTATAACTAAATATGTGAAATATAAATAATATATTACATAATATAATATCATAGAACATAATATCAATATTTTGTACGCTCTAACATGAGGAGTCTGAATTATCCCAACATATCAAAAGGGCACCTCTGAAGCCCGAACCGAAGGTGACTGTCTGATATATAAATGTATGTATACTAACATAATCGATCCTAGAACCTCCACATCGAGTGTCTAGATTGCTAACAAATAGGCCATCGCGAGCAGTAACATTTAAGTAGCAGCAGAGCTCCTTGAGAAAGAGTTTGTCCAGGGAAGTACTGCCACCTGACCTATTTCTGCCGCCAAGCTGTAATGTGAGCATTATTACTGCGTTCCGGTTTTGAAGGTGAAATTTCAGGCATATAAGACTTGTGAACTTGTCTCTGGGTGACGGACGCAGTGACAATTCCCCTCAGATCTTTACGATTTAAAGTTCTAAGTGACACTGCAACTGTTATAGATGGGAGTGTCGCTTACCATCAAGCGCACTATTTGTTCGTCCCGTCACCTGGTATCATATTCAAAAAAAAAACTACTTCGCTGGCCCTCCGTTTAAAAATGTGGGCGCTGGGTGATGAAATCCCGGGTTCGATTAATTAAATAGGTAGAATAAATTTGGGAGATGACCTTTTCTAAATTGGTATCTGATCTGGGTATTCTGGGTAGTGCTCCAGACTTGATTTCATCAATCTGAGGCTTATATTACAGGGACCGCCTTAGTTTGAAACTCTGCAATTGGAGTAACTACGCAATTATTACTGCAGGTATCTATTTTAAGTTGTGACCTTTCCATGGCCTAAAACAATATTGATATACTAAATAGCAAAGACGATATTCCAATGGTACAGTAGCCGGGTTCAGGGGGTCGGGTTCAAGAACCAGCGAACGACACGTGCCTTCTCGAACAGCACCATTTTAGCATTTGTGCTAGTAGACGCGACAAACAAAATCATCTATCACTGTGTAACAAAATATCAAAAAGGTTCTATTCACATTATTATTTGGACATCTAGTTACCATTAAAATTGACCCATATAACTATCATCGCGTATAAATGACTGACTGACTTATAAATCCATGTATGCACGCCTATGTAAAAATGATGAAAAAGCAACATGTTACACCTGGTGGTATAATCTGTCGAAGTGCATATGAGTGAATGTATATACCTTCAATATTTGAATGCCTTCAATATTATAATGTTTAGCTGGATACAGTGAAACTATAGATAATTATTTTGTACATGTCAGCTTCTATATAACCAGTTTTTAACAATTGCTTAATGATTATAAAAATATTTAAAGAAAAACTATGGGAAAATCTTTCTTGTTTCTCTGCCAAAGTCAAGAGAAGAAACAACCAAGCTACTTTATGAAAACTGCGTAAAAACATTTTAATGTAAGTAACGGTTATGCCTCGTCTACAATGAAGTTAGTTAAATGTTTATTACTGCACCGTAGTCGTAAATGTGATAAACATTAACTGCTAAAGTAATATCGTGACCATAGATTGTAAAAAGCAACTCCGAGTAAGAACTTGCCAAATAAGGGGGTTTTGAACTTATAAATAATAAATTACAGTTATATAATTGGCAAGAGAAATAAATAACTAAGTTTAAAATTAACTGAATATGCTGATGGAACTGGTGTGGGTATGTTTTAACCGTCGACACAAAAAGCGGGGAGTTATCAGTGTTAAGTTTTTGTAGTAGCATTTTGTTTAGTAATTTTTTTTTTAAATAAAAACGATTGTCTTTTTCATTCGACTGTCTGTTTTTTTGTATGTATGTCACACGGTAACATACATACAAAAAAAAAACCGGGCATTTGGGAACCGATTTTTATCATTCGTTTTTTGTTGAAAAGAGGATACCTCAGTAGTGGTCCCATTTATATTTAAAGAAAATATTCTACCTGTTTTATGACTTTCGGTGTCGGTTTTTTTAGTACTATGCACGGCGATTATTTATCATTTATTCGATCTAATTTCTTTAACGACCTCCGTGGTTGAGTGGCTTATATGTATACTGGTTTTCATAGTGTCGAAAAACCCGACCTCAAAAGTTTGTGGAATTACACCTGTTTGTGAAATTTTACTGTAATCGGTTAACGGAAAGTGGGTGAAATCCAATAAACCAAAAGAACTACCGAAATCGGTTCACAAATATCGGATTAATTGCGTAACATACCCTTTTATTTTTTTATATAATAATCAAGGGACTGGACGAACAAGTCGTGCGCCTGGTGTTAAGCGACACGCCTGTCCAAAACAGTTGCAGTGCAACTCAGAACTTTCAATCGCAAAGATCTGAGAGGCACTGCCACTGCGCCCGTCACCCTGAGACATAAGTTGACAAGTCCCATGTGCATGTAATTTCAGCAACACCCTTACCCTTCAAAACCCGAACGCAGTAATGCTCACATTATTTGGCAGCAGAAATAGGTAAGGTGGCAGTACTTCCCTGGACGAACCATTTCACACGGAGCTCTACAGCTACTACAAATCTTCTTCTTAGGGTTCCCGGACATCAAAGCGGCAGCCTCCAAAGAGCGAGTGGTAGGTACTGCAGCCGAACCATTCCCTAAAAATTTTCAACGAGGAGTTTCGCCTTATACCAACACTTCGTGTTCCAGATTTCACCTTGGATGATAAGCTGGAGTAATTTCTAATGACGTGACCGAAGTACGACATCTTCCTGCACTTAATGGTGTTCATATATGGAAAGACAACATGAGTCTAGATTCCACGCAAATACGATTCAAATTCCACAGCGTTTTAGTTTATTTGAAAACAGCAATCCCTAAGTTTCTTGCTTGTTCTTCTCAAGGAAGTCGTGAACGAGCAGTAGCTTAATAATGACACTTTCCAAGTGTAAATCTATTATATCTATGGATTAAAATGATTATTTGACCTTGACTTTCAATCGTAAGCTCTACTTACGTAAGCCGGTCACACCACGAAATTCTCAAAATACGGTGGTAAACCCACATCACAAAAGCTGCCAGCATACACATAAAAAAACAGTCGAAGTGAGATTTGTTTTGCAATGTCAAGTGACGGTACGAACAAGTCGTGCACCTGATGGTAAGCTACACGCCTGTCCATAACAGTTGCATTGCCACTTAGAGCTTTAAATTGCAGAGATTTGAGGAGCACTGCCACTGTGCCCGTCACCCACGTCAAGTCCCAAAGGCCTGTAATTTCACCAGCACCCCTTCAAAACCGAAATTCATCCACCTCCGGTTTTTTCAAGTCGGTTAAAAAAAGCCAGTAACCAGCCACGTTCATCAAAAGAAACGAAAGAATAATTAAATAAAAATTGAGGGAAATTTATGGTTTCGTGTTAGTATGCAGTCCGTCTCTGCAGTTTACGACAAAACTCGTCCCGGTTAAATTTTTATGCGTTCAAATTCATTGCAGTAAAAAGTTTTGGGTTTGTTCTTTTAACTTTTATTACGTCGGCTTGGTTAAACATTTTTGTAAAATCTTTTGTTTTTCGCTCGTTACAGCCTGCGTCTGTGCGTCCTTAGGTTTGACAACCTCGGTGGCCCAACGGATGAGGAAGTCCCGGATTCGATTCCCTGTAGGTGGTCCTACATCACATTAAGGAAATTAACTTTTCTAAACTGGTTCTGGTCTGGGTGTTCTGAGTAAAGCCCCGGAGTGAGTTCTGTTGCTCTATCGTGTCAAACCGAAAACGACGGTATGTATTTTGTAGGTATGTTATGCAAAAACTCGTGAACCGATTTTGATGATTATTTTTTTGTTGGAAAGAGGGTACCTCAGTTGTCCCATTTGAATTTGAAGAATATATTCCACCTCTAAGGGTGGCAAACCAGGGAATGAATTACTTGAGGTCGGTTTTTATAGTACTCTGTATTGAAATATATATCATATATCACACAATGCGTTGCGTCGGCGTTGCGAAACCTTAGCGGTGATGCGGCATTGCACTACATATTATGTATGTAATTTCATAACAACTCTTCTTTCGTTGCATCGTTTATCGTTTTCGAAGAATCTTTCGTTGTCAAAGGAAATTAAATTTATTCGTTTTTCAATAGAAAAAGCTTATTATCAAAGTAAAATTATAATGGCCTGATAGATTTTTTAATATCCAATTTACAACGTAAGTTAAATGTATCCTTTTATGAAAAGGGGATATTTAAAATAACTAAATACTGGATATAACTTCTTGACTTTAAATATCACGAACGTATGTACATTGATTACAATCTTCACCTGAGAATTTTTAGTAACAGTCTGTGTGGAGCACGTGCTGTTTCCTGCTTTTAAACCCTCTTGATATCAATCAGGTTACCCCACCAAGCGAGAAACAGCTCGCGTATAATAATCACAACTTCCGTTTCCTAATCTTATTTAATCATGTATTTTGCTAAACAGTACAATTACTGTATAGCAAAATACACATATTTATACAAACGAGTTACTACTACTATGTACAATTTTTAGAGACGTCTTGTAAATGCTAATACAATCAAGAAACAGCACGCGGTACAGTGGTCACAACTTCCGTTTCCGAATCTTAATTATTTATGTATTTTGCTAAACAGTACAATTACTGTATAGCAAAGTACTCAAATCTATGCAAATGAATTACTACTATTTATGTACAATATTACAAAGATATTTTATAAATACTAGTATAATCGCAAAACATCACACAGTATAATAATCAGAACTTCCGGTGCCGAATCTAATTTAATTATGTATTTTGCTATAGAGTACAATATTACTGTATAGCAAAATACTCAAATTTACCCAAACAAATTACTAATATTAATATACAATATTATAAAGATATTTTAGGAATGCTAACACTTTTCTTATTGCCATTATAAATTTTGCTTTTGATATTACAATGTTTTGGTTTGACACGCAGTGCTCTGGTACCCACAGAACAGGGAATTCCGAAGTTCGAGAGCAGGATAATGGTATACTTGTCTGGCACATTATACATTTAAATGTAAGCGGGTCACTGTGATGATATTCGAAAAAGGTACTATTTTCGAAAATATTCCAATCCACGAAAGTACAAAATTAAATTTATATAACCCATTTCACTTGTCAATTTCCACAAAACAAACCTGAAATCCAAATGCAGTTTCCCTTGCGATATTTAATACGTCACCAGTAATGGCATTACTGGTGACGGGAACGGGAAGTAGTGTTGTGATCAGACATTTGCATTCGCATTCGAGTTTAGTTACATGAAAACATTAGTGCGACAGAGTGACCGGGAAGTGTATATTATGAAGTTTAACTGTCATGTAGCATGACCGACATTTTGCATACAAAAGCATTTTAAACTTCGTTACTGTTGTACGTACGTAGGATAAATGTAAGTACATTATTGCCGGGAAGTAAGGAATTGCTGGATAAGTATGAGTTACAAGGACGAGCGCCAATGAGGCCTTGTGTTAATACGAGTCAAGCAATCCCCGTTCCCGCCGAGTCATATATAGTATTTTTCTCAAACTACAAAAAATAGTAATGGAAAAAGTAAAAAATATACATTAATATTAAAAGTAATATTTGACGTGTTAGGACAATTGCTAAAAGAAATTGTTACCTATTGTTTTTCCAGGCACTTCAATATTAGTCTGCTGAACTTCTGACGATGTGTTTGAATATATATCTATTACTGTATATTACCGCATTCTTTTTTTTTTAAGTAAGCGGTACAGTTTGTTTGTAGGTTAATGGGTACAGGTAGGTATTTTTAATTCTCGCAACTATGAACACTGGGCAGTTGGCTGTATGAGTTTTTCTTTTCTGTCTTTACATAATTAATTATTAGTAGGTAGATTTAAAAGTTTAGAGAAGAGGACAGTAACGTAAAAAGTAAGAAGACGCACGGTACATGAATGACAAACTTTCCGTTATAGTTTTTTGAAAGTAATACAAACATTTCTGAGCATGTTTGAGAAAAAAATCATATACATACATATCATTACGCCTGTCTCCCACTGGGGTAGACTGAGACCATGGACATCCACCAGCTACGCTCCTGAAAAAACTCTTTCGCCTCCTACACTTCCATCAGTCTCTTCGTACATTTTGACACAGTTCGTCCAGTCCAGAGAAGTACTGCCACCTTACCTATTTCTGCCGCCAAACAGTAATATGAGCATTACTGCGTTTCGGTTCGGAAGGATAAGGGTGCTGGTGAAATTACAGGTGCATGGGACTTGTCAACTTATGTCTCAGGGTGGCGGGGGCAGTGGCAGTGCCTTTTTTTTTTTGACGGGGGAAATCTTTATGTATACCCCTGTGCCATTAAGATCTTTGAGATTTAAAGCTGTAAGTGACATTGCAACTGTTATGCACAGGCTTGACGCTTACCATCAGGCGCATGACTTGTTCGTCCCGTCACTTAGTTATTATACAAAAAAAAATCTCGCATAGAGAATATGCTATCTCGCGCTTCTATGTCGCTCTCGTGTCGCGCTCAGTCTTGCAAGTCTTGACGGACCACACCTGTTCTGATTCAGTACTGTTGAATTCATCTCTAACCACATACATAATTTACTAAATCACACTAGCAATCAATCTGAAATAATACGCGTGTATTTTATTACAAAATCGAACTAATTTTTACATCGAAACCATTGACTTACAAATAAATGGACGACGGGTCTAATACAAAAA
>NW_020653337.1:5078731-5166628 GCF_003589595.1 Hyposmocoma kahamanoa
CGTTTTATAACGACTCGACTCCATTTTACAGGAATTGACTCTAAAATTAAGACTGGGGATTCGAGTTTCTATTAATAAGACTCGTCGTTATACTAAAAGACTCAAAAGACTTAAACGACTCGAGTTGTTTGTAAAGGAAGTTTATAAATAAAAATGACGTAAGTAGTATGTAGTAAATAATCACGTTTATTTACATATAATACAAATCGTAAAATAAATACCTTGTGTGGAAATAAAATCATGCCATACGGCTCATGACTCGCGATTCCCGAGACTATGAGGCGCCAGTCGTTTTAGTCTTTTTAGTCGTTTTAGTCCTATAAGTCTTTTAAGCTTCCTAGCGTTATAAGACTTCGACTCGATTAGCCTTCAGTTTTAGTCTTATGACTCAAGACTTGGGGGTTAAAAGACTAGAATAGTCGTGAGGCGTTAAAAATTAGTCGTGGTTTTTTAAAAGGCCTTAAAAGGCTGAGTCTCTTTCATCACTGAGAGCCACAGGAACTGTCATAAACAGACGACAGACTTTTTCATCTCATCACTTCTCCTTAATTTCGTATCATAAAAAGTCCTCTAAGAGAACATTTATAATAAATTGAATACTGTATGCGAAATAATGCTAGTCTATTTTTCAGAACTTACCTAGTAAGAAAATATTGCTTGTAGAGCTTGTAGAGCGTGCAAAGCAATATTTTCTATTTCGAGTAAATTCCATGAGGACTATTCTGCCACGTCCCGTTAGTCCTTGAAAAATTTACTATACCTTATAAGACACGAGACAAATCGTCCGTATAACACGAACAAATTGGTGCACCGCCTCATTTCAATGGGCGTTGTTACTCAAGCGTTGCAACCGTATTTGACAGGCGATACGTCTGTGAACACTGAACAAAATGGAAACCGTTCACGTAATGCTTTTAGAAAATAAAATTTTCGCAGACTCATTTAAAAATTTCGACTTTTGGGCACTCAATAATGAGGAGGAATGAAGATGGTATCTTTACTATTAAAATATCAAATGAACACGGTACTATTGCAGCATAAAATGATTTGAAATCGTTGATTGAAAATAACTTTTTTGTCGGCCTTTTAGTACATAGTAGTAGAGCTGCTCGTGAATGACTGCGTGCAGGACAGTACTGCTACCTGCTGCAAAGCAGTAATGTGACGGAGAGAGAAACGCGCGATGCTCCGAGGTCGGTCTTACTCAGAACATTGCATTTTATACCTTATTTCAATTTAAATAACATAAAAATACGTTGATAAATTTAATATCCTCTGCCTCCCCGTCCGCCGGTTTACGCCGCTCTTTACTGATGGACAATAAAAAACCGACCTCAAAAGTTCGTGGAGTTAAATCTATTTGCCAAGTTTTATTGAAATCGATTACCAGAAAGTGCGCGAAACCAGATTCATCCCCTAGTTTGCCACCCTTAGAGGTGGAATATTTTCTTCAAATTTAAATGGGACCACTAGTGAGGTACCCTCTTTCTAACAAAATAAGAAACATAAAAATCGATTCACAAATGTCACGTTACATAAAAAAAGCATACAGTCGAATTGAGAACCTCCTTCTTTTGAAGACGGTTAAAAACTGAACTTGGAAGATCAGGGATTAGATATTACCACTTATATCTTTGCATATAATGTGTTTGTCCTGTATGTATTCTGGAATTATTCATCTGATTGCGATAAAATACGTGATTCGTGCCCATGCTGGTAAAAGTTGCTGAAGATACCACTGCTGGAGTTAGTACCACACTCCCACCACAGCGGCTCAATGTTGGACATTTCCACACGTTCCCAGTGGATTTTAAACTCTCAGATAACTACCATGCACTTTGCTTCTGTATTCTTTCTAGAATTTCGCAATTTCAACAAAAAAGTTCGCGGTCTGAAACAAGTTTCAATTATACTAATCCATATTGGAAAATTAATAGCTATTATTTGGTGAGTACAATCGTCTAACGCCATTATCTTAAGAGCACTGATGTAACTTCGTTACGGCGCAAATTAAATCTTAGATTCACTTTCCAAATCAAAGCCGGATTCCAATAAAGACTAGACACATTTGATACTTTTGCAGATTTAAAGCGGTCTATTCAATCTGGATTAAGGACCTACTGCAGAAACCAACAGACATATGAGACATATGCTAGAGTATTCCGCAGCATTAGAGTTTGTGAGCTGGTGTCGCTTCACATAAATAATAATTAATATTTTTAGAGTTCTTCCAGGGAAGTACTGTCACCTTACCTATTTCTGCCGCCGAGTAGTAATGTGAGCATTATACACTGTTGCGTTTAGATTTTGAAGGTTAAGGGTGCTGGCACAATCACAGGCACTTTTCAACTTATTGCCTGTATTGCCCCTTAAATCTTTGAGTGATACTGTAATTATCATGGTCAGTCGTGTCGCTTACAACCTGGTATCACAAAAAAAAAAAATATTCTGTCTAAGAATTACATAGATTGCTCATGTCAAACTAGAAAATACCCTGTACTACGAGTACTAGAGCCATAGAATTCACGCCAGGGCATTATCCAAAACAACCAGACCAGAACTAAGTTAGAAAAGGTCATTTGCCAAAGTGAGACACGGAGCAAACCGTTGGGCTGCCGAAGTCATCAAATTTCTATCTGTCCAAGCTAAATATTTTTTAATTAAATGCCAGCCATTCAACTTAAAACGGTACACAGATTATCTAATTCTGGTCTAGACAATGATCTTATATGCGTATAAGGTAAATTAATAATAAATTTTTAGAATGAAAGTTCTTCCTTAAACAATCGTCATTACCGCAAACATTGCAGACCTCTAAACTCCTACAAATGTACCTATATTGCAAGATCTATTTCGTATGGAAGCATTATTGCAAATGTAGTGACAATCTGCGATTGAAGTGATCTAACCGATTATGCTTAGACCGCATTCAAAGGATCTTGATTTAAAATTAAACTCGGTGGCCGACTCAAAGTCAAATGCAAAATAGACTCGAGCTGTCTGTTAAGAAGTTATTGAAGTGACATTACGACACGAAATTAAAATACGTGAAGATCTTCTTTTAAAAGACAATTTTATATAAAAATAATTAAAATCTACGTTCAAAATAGAAATACCTTATTAGACGTGTAATACAAATAGTTATTAATAGATTCAGGCGTTACTTTGCGGAAGTGTATGTTAATAAAAATGGAAGTAAAATAATTTTGCTACTCGGCGAACCCAGTGAAGGTTACATCGTGCAAAATAGACGGGCTTATGTCGAATATTCGTTCATGCAGTTTGTGTTTTCTTTCTTTTTTTTATTTTTTATTTCTTCGGCTGAACGTCGAATCAGCAACCCCTGAGGATGCCTCGTAGAGAGGCGAAACACGGGTCGGGTACATTTTCGGTGGTGGTGTCTGTGGCTGTTGTTGCGCTTGTGTTATTTATTTTTTGTTTTTTGTAATATCAAGTAACGGAACAAACAAGTCGGTCGCCTGATGGTAAGCTACACGCCCATGACAATTCAGTGCCACTCAGAGCTTAAATCGCAAAACAAGCGCCTGTAATTTCACCCGCACCCTTACCCTTCAAAACCGGAACACAGTAATACTGACATTACTATTTGGCGGCAGAAGTAAGTTAGGTACAAGGCATTAATTTTATGCGGAGAGAGCATGGGAAAATTAACTGCACGGAAAAAAAACAACATAAGCTATTTTGCACTATTTAATGTTCACTGGGTTCGCGGATTAGCAAATTAATTATGTAATACAAAAACACAAATTAATTTTATAACAAACTTGTGGCATCTACAACTCAGCTACAGAGAGCGATGGGAGGTCACAAAATTCTTCATATAATAAGAATGAAAAAGAGGCGCATTTCGCTTCAGCTCGGACTGCATGCCGCCGCATATTTTCTCTCTTATACGTAAAATTTTTCTGACCAGCTTAATGCGATTTCATGTCGATAAATATGGTAACTCCTATAAGAATTACATTGCCCTCGCTGACATTCTGTCGTAATCCATAATGGCGTAATACACTAAAAATTATGAAATACAGAGTTCCACTCAGTAAAAACGATATTTACATAGAATTAAAATTACAAAATATTCAAGAACAATACAGTACTGACGCAGACATTAACCGAATAAAAAAATAAAGTAAATTAGACGAAACGCTCGGTCCACATAATTTATTGTAAAATACGAATAGGTAAAAAACAGGAAAAGGAACAAAGACAAAGGTAAAGGTAAGGCTGTGATAAAACAAAGTAACGGTATAACACAGGTACAATCATATATTCCTACTTAAATTACATTCAGGTCAAACATGGTAAAAAAAGAACTGATCCTAAAAGGGCTTGTATTTGTACAAAAAATATGCTTCACAAGCAGTTAGGTTACATGATTTTCAATGGTATAACTAGTCAGAATTTTATATGAAGTCGAGCACGTCTGCTCACTTCGGAAATACACACGTTATTTTCGGTTGACAACTCTCCGTTAACTTTCGGTTTTCACGATCAGTGGTGATGCGTTTGTTCTGTGTTACTATTAGACCCGCTAACGGCGAATCGGTCAATAGCATATCGCAAAGATCAGCGCGAACATTTCAGTTTTAGAAATCTTTAACTGTGTTTTCCTTTGCTCACACAGAAGCTGTTCTAAATTAATTAATATAAAATTATTCCTATCTTTTAGTCAAGTTTCAACAATAGCACTAAGTGGACCAAAATCAAAACACCAAAAACGCGTTAGACGGTTACACAGGGCGACTTTTAGCAGTGATGCAAACGCGATGCAGAGCGATGCATTCGCTAATCATCTACTTTTTCACACGCATGCGCACACGCACATTTTAAGCAGCGCGTGACAGCATCGCTACACTTGGGATTTATATGCAATCGCCTATAAATCGCAAGTGTAGCAATGCAATCGTCATCAAATTGCATCACCACCCTTAGAGTTTGAACCACTCTTAGATCACTGGACGTACTTACACAACGATCGGAAATAAAAACAAAAAAGTTTTTTTTTTCACCACTTGTTTTACAGCTTGCAGTGTGGGGTGATTGTTTTGAAACCTTTTAAATGGCGAATAAACAATTCTTAAACCGAAGTGCCTGTTTTTTGCAATACTCATTGTGTACGTTCGGAATTCTTAGGGTGCTCAATACTTTGACCAAGGCGGTGCTTCTGCCGCCAAGCTGTAATGTGAGCGTTATTAAGTTCAGACTTTGAAGAGTAAGATGCTGGTGAAAGTATAGGCACATGTGACTTGTTAACTTTATGTTTTAGAGCAACGGGTGCAGTAGCAGGGCTTCTCAGATCTTTGCGATTTAAAGCTATGGATGGCACTGCAACTGGGTAGACGTGTCACTTACCACAAGACACACATTTGTTCGTCATAAAAAAGAGATTGCAATGGTTATGGAGGCGTGTGTCACTTTTTTCTTACATACATACATAGTACGCGGAATTAGATACTGTTGAAGTGCATTTTGTAATTGTTTAAAGTCAGAGTGAATAGGTATCACCTGGACGACAGTCCTGGGCTACAAATTCACTTTCCATCGAATGAGATTGTATAGAAACAGTCAGATCCTAAGTGTCTAGGTACTTTGCATGAATTCAAATTGGACAATCTCAAAGTGGTTGCGAATTCGTAGCATGAATAAAACATTTCGGTTTGACACAAGTCGATGTTAAAGCCAGACATAGTACTTAAAAGCGAACAAAGTGAAATAAAACAAACTCAAATTATTTGGAGACAAAAATGCTTTCGTTGTGTTTAAAAATACTTTCCTCCGACTCAATAATCTTGTAAAGAACGTTTTTTTGAAGACAAATTTTTAGTGATTACCCAAACATCAATAGAAGTGAACACATTACATAATTTTTGAGATATTAAAAAGATAAAAATATTTATATGTCATTATTTTCAGCATCCATGTGTCAGCGACAATGTGAAGTGAACTAATGTGTAACCGGTTACGTCTGTATATTTTTAGATTTACTTGATTTGTCTTTTTATCAAAAAAGATCGAGCAAAGACAAACAAAAATTTCTTCCGAACTGGGGTTATAAATATACCTACAGTGTTATTTTTAATGTTACAGTATGGAGAAATCCGAAACCACAGAAGATACAAGGAACCTGTCTTAGGAACCATTAAGTCTCTTCTTCTGAAAATAATTTTGGCATAGCCAATTTTTTGGTCAAGCGTAAGTTGTCCATAAAAATGAATAAAGTCGATCATAATTTTTTTAGCGGTGATCGACTCAGTTTTATATCGGGATTGTTTCATTGTATATGACGAAAAAAATCGGGACAACAGAAGTTGGTAAGATTTCTTAAAACGTTTTTCATACAAAATGGATAAAATCGACTTTTTTTAATGCTAATGGACTTAGCTTCTTGTAAGGATTATTTAATTTTACTGCATCTTTATTCTTCAAAACCGGAACGCAATAATGGTCACATTACTGCTTGGCGGCAGAAATAGGTAAGGCAGCATTTACCTGGATAAACCCTTTCACAAAGAGCTCTACTGCTGCTAAATACTTATTATAAATGCTAAACAATGATACCTAAGTAAGACAGTAATGTCCGAAGAGTATTCTATTTTACTTCTATTTCCGCAGACAATAGAAAATTTTGAGTAATGTTTTAAATGTAGCTGTGACGTGTCATCTTGTCACGCGACTTGTCCTGTCGCGCGACAGACGATGCCGTATGATAGACATGTGAGAGACACGGACGTCATTAAATATACATAATGGAACTTCCTATTTGACAGTAACGAGAACGCCTTGTTGTTATGACGAAAATGAGACAATATAATATGTAGCAGGAATCATGAGAGAGGACTGATTTGAAAACAATATTTTGATTTAAATCTCCCTTTGGGTTATTTCTAATTAGCCCGAAATCATTCAACGGCGCGGTCATAAAATTAAAAAGAAAATCTTACACTACAATTCCTTTTTTTGGTGAAATTACAGGGACATGAGTCTTGTCAACTTATATCTCAGGGTAACGGGCACAGTGGTAGTGCCTCTTGCGATTTTAAGCTCTGAGTGGCACTGCAACTTGTTCGTCCCGTCATATGCACGAAATACTATTTGTTTCACGATCATATACTCGGACACTTAAACAATAAAAATTGCCAACGTAATTAAGTAGAGAAAACTAACCTGAAAATTACCCACATTTGATTACACACATACAGATCGAACGGCATGTAAAATGTAACGATTTTGAAAATAACTAAACTCATAATCCATCCTCAGGACGCCAATGGATTTATGCGCCTGCGGTTATATTTATATAATCACAGTGTTATTCCATAATTATCCACTTTCAAAGTTGAAACGGACACAGTAATCAGAGTGGACGTTTGAAGTGTATCAATTTCCTAAAGAAAAGGATCGCGTCGTCGGAACACTATCACCTAAAAAGCGCATTATCTGATCATGAGGTTAAAGTGCGGACCGGGGTTTAAAAAACCTGGTTTTAATGTTCATTACGTCCTCGGAAATACGACTTAATCTGTAACCCTTGAGTCTAAAATTACATTTCGTTACATTGTTGCTACAAAAGTTACATTTTACAAATTCGTTTTTGTAATTAAGAGCGCTACTTGTAACAGATCAAGATCGATCAGAAAAAAATAAAAATAAAAAAGTAAATATGCTCAAGAAAAATTCAATCAATGTAATATATGTATGTGAACTTCAATTAAATATACAAGCCATGACACTACAAACTGCATGACTATCTGTCGTCACGACTTAATGGGAACGCGCCCTTACTTTATTGTCTAATTTGGGTGCGTTCGTAAATAGTCGATTAAAAAAAAATTCAACGTCCTCCAACATTACGAAAATTGCCTTAAAACCAAAAAATTCGTATTGCGCGAGAAGGTCAAAAGATACGAAAAATTAAGAAATGTAATCATATGGCGTGAGGCCCGAAGTCATTTCGTTTACTCACGACGTAGTTTTTGCTGTTCATTACTTTAATGCTGATTACTAAATCTGAAATGAGTCAGTGAGCGATAGTTTGTAAGAACCGTCAATGCACTACCAAAAACCCTGATCATAAAACATTGTATAAATAGATCTACATCGTGCGCATAATCCTTAAAACCAGACGAATCCAGTTTAAACCAGCTTCGACTAGATTTAACACGACTTTGTCTAAAATGTGCTGAGTGAATAAGACTGTTCGCATTAAAACGAGGTATTTACACGTACTTCGGCTAGACGAGGACTAAGTGGGGTGGTATAATCTTGAGAATGCTGTTCAGTCGAGATCGCAACGACGTCGGTTGTCTCAATCTGAAACATTAGAATTTATTTTTGGGTAATTTTTAGATTACTTTTCTCTACCTAATCTCGGTGGTAATTTTTATTATTTACGTATTTAATATAGTTAAAACAAACCTAAAAACAATATTATATTTTATTATATTTTCATTATCGTATTTATTTACTTTCGAAATTATTATTTGCTTAATTTATACAACATGGAAATGTCGATAGCTAGCTGGTTATGGTATTCACGGCATTCTCTAGGTTATAGCTGAAAATCAGCGGCTTGCTCCTGAGTAAACACCTACGACGACTGAGAGCTAAGGCCTTTTTGCACTGCTACAGCACACATACATGACTGGGTGTCAGGCAGTGCTGCGACTCTGCTGTTTTTTTCTTTTTATTATATTACATATTTTTCTGTTATGTATTGTGTCTGTGGAACCAAATAAACGATTTATCTGTCTATCTATCTACAATGTTCTAGAAAAGTAAACTGAAAATTACCCTTGTATTTTTCTTTGCTTCGAATGACTTACATCGAAGTTTTTCAATGAACCTTAGACTCTTACCTTCGAAATATTCAACTACTAAGTATTGATTTTATTGCATATCATAATGTTCTACTACTATATTCAACTATTTTTGTGAAATGACTCCACTTGTATATTTACAACCTCCTTAATCAAGTGGCTTGCACACCGATTTTCATAATGTCGCCATCTCGGAGTCCCGGATTCGATTCCCAGCCGGATCAATGTAGAAAACTAACTTTTCTATATTGTCTCGGGTCTGAGTGTTTGTGGTAACGTTATTGTTTCTGATTTCAATAACACATATGTTTTAGCTACTTACTTTGGGATCAACGCAACGCATGTGATGCTGTCCAATATTAATTTAGTTTGTTATAATTAATGGACTGTCGGGTATGAAATATTTGCTATGTAATAATTTAGCCTACATTTATTTATCTCGTGAATTTTGGATGTAATTTGTGGTTGTCTATGTGTGTGTCCATGGCGCCCGCGACACAGGGTTTCCCTAGTGCGGGGCTACGTTGAGTGTATGCGTTTATTATAACAAAAAAAATAATAATGAAAAAAAAGTAATGCAGTGCAAAAGTAAAAAAAAAATGTTAAAAAGTGCAGTCGATTTGAGAACTTCTTATTTTTCTATTTAAGAAATATTTATATATACATATATATAAAAATTGTTAATATAAAGGTCGAACACAGAGAAAAATTCATTCATTCAGACTTTTTATTTTTGATTTTTTTTTACAAAAAGCAGGTAAATCTAAAAAACATTTGTGGTAAACTGTTACCGAAAACCGCTTCCAAATTCGTTCACCTATTTAAAAGGTTATGTTATGTTATTGTGTAGATTTTTATGAACTGTCACAGGAATAATCCGAGATGATTTTTAGTGTAATTACGATTTCACTTACACGATATCACAACCGTGATCAATAATTAGTCTGGCCCGCAAACCAAACATCAATAGAATCCAGTCAACAAGCCGTCCCTGCGGAGTATTTACAGTTTGATGCATTGCCTTCACATTGCCATAACTCTGCGGTACTGTGACATGAATGCTTGAATTAGTTCTGGGTTTTGGGACGTTTGTAACCATTGTTTATGGGGAATATTGCTTATAAGACGTGACTGATATTACAACAGATGCTGAAAATTTCTTTGTTGGTAATAATATTTAGGTACAAGCTGGAACTATGTACCGACGCAACAGTTTGTCGACTCAATGAAGGAAGAGAAGATAGAATGAATGAATGAATGAATGAATTAATTAAATATTCTTTATTGCACATTAAAATTACAATGACAACATAGAACTGTAATGTAAGTATCACAGAGTAAGCTAATGTACGACAAGTGGTGCAACTTTGTGATTAGAAGCTGTAGTAGGATGGGGTGTAGAGGGTGGTAGAGACTTGCTCGGCTTGCTGGTGCTGGTGTACTACTTCCAGGAATCAAACGACAGACAGGAAATTTGGTGAAGATAACTTGGTTTATTGTACAGATGCTTACAATACACAAGTGTCCATTAAAAGGGATTCGTCCCGTAAGATGCAAGCGCGGCGCAAAGTCCGCGACAAGTCCCGGTGGGTGCGAATCTTACAAAAAGACACTCACTCAGAGGTGTTCTCGTAGCCTGTCCCGAAAAATAAGCGTGAGTTCGAGATGCTTCCTTAGTCATGAGGATAACGAAAATAATAAAAGGTCTCATCACGCCTTGAACCTCTGCAACTGCGTAGAGATGTTGCATCGCTTAGCGCCTTTTACCGCATGTACCATGGTGAGTGCTCTGAAGAGCTGTTCAACCTCATCCCCCCTTCCCCGTTCCTGCTCAGAAGCACGCGTGCTGGCCTTCGTAGTCACCGTTTCACTACCTGCCGAATTCCATCGCGTACTAAAAGGTTCGGTGGCTCCTTTCTCTGCCGCACGGTTGACAAATGGAACTCCCTTCCGGCACATGTCTTCCCTCCCTCTTATGATATGGGGTCCTTCAAACGAGGCGTGAAGAGGCATATTGTAGGCAGGCAGGGTGGAGGTGGCTAGTGCAGTGAGGATTTCATCGCTGCACTAGGTTCCTTCGCGTTTGGATACCACTTTCCACTTAACATCAGGTGGAGTGGAGTCATTTGCCTGTCATGTATAAAAAAAAAAAAAACCGTAGATAAGCAATCGTTGAATCGATCAATTATAACTATAGATAAGTAGAAGAATAGATCAGATCTCATACAAAATACTAGGACCTGTCCCTGGTATTTTGTATTACATTAGGGAAAACTTTAACACCGCGAATCAGAAATTGCGTTTTCTGTGCCAATGCCATCTAGTAAACATCGAAACTCTTGTTACAAATGTTGATAAGTTATTGAGTTTACAAAGCTTTTTTCGATAATAATTGTGTCCAGCTGTAATTTGAAGACAAGGTAGACGCTTATAGAAGCGCTACAATTGCGCCGCTGTGGCCACTACTAGTAATCACACAATATTTGGAAGCGCAGTTGAAGCGAGCACAATTTGTGAAATAAGAACTATTGAAGCGTTACAGATGCGCGGCTGCCAGGCCACAGTCGCGTCGTTGCAGCGCTTTTACCAGCGTGACACTTGTGACGCGTTTACAGCTGAATTTCCCGGGTGCTATACACATAAACAACCAGAAATTACACCCAAACTCACGAGAAAAATAAATTTAGGCCATAGAAATATCACTCCCGGCCTGGTAATCGAACCCGTGACCTCTGCGTAGCAAATATGTTGAGCGTGTGCGATATTAAAACAATGTACTATTATTATCACTTTTTTCTTTCTTTTTTTAGCGTATATTGGGCGCACTATAAGTGTCCTAAACTGGCCACTTACACAAACAATATTTAAAAGGTAATTACAACGTTTCATTTGACTGTCACTTGTTTTTAAATTGTGGCGTCATTTTAGAAATTGGTTGTCTATATCACCATGGATTTAACTCGTGAAAATTTTCGTAGTATGATTTTCTACGACTTCAAGTGTAATGTAACAGCTCAGCGGAACTTCGCTCGGCTCCAAACTGCTTTTGGCGATGAAGCACCATGCAAGACGACTACTTATAGCTGGTTTGCAGAATTCAAACGCGGTCGTGTGAATCTCAGTGACGAATTTCGCGATGGTCGCTCGTCCACTGCTGTGAATAACAAAAACATCGATGCTGTGCGCCGTATGATCAAAACAGACAGGCATGTGACATACCATGAAATTCGGGCATCTTTAGGCATAGGCATGAGTCAAATACAATCAATATACGTAAAAATAACCGTAAACGCCGTATCATCGTGCACCACGATAATGCCAGTTCTCACACGGCCAGACAGACAAATTAATTTTTGAAGGTGAACAACGTTGACCTTAAGAGCCATCCCGCGTACAGGCCCGACCTGGCACCTTGTGACTTTTATTTATTTCCAAAAATTAAGAACCAGTGACGCGGTCAACGATTTTCGTCACCTGAAGAGGCTGTCGAAGAGTACGAAAAATATGTTTCAGAGATTGTCATAGAGTAGTGGCATAAAAGTTTTCAAAATTGGTTCATTCGTATGAAAAAGTGCATTAACGCCAACTGGGAATATTTTGAGAAACAATAAATTAATTTCTGACCATTTATAACATTTTTTTCTTATTCATTCCGAAAACTTATGGTGCGCCACACGCACAGACCGAAATTAAGTAAATACAGTGCTGTGTTCATCTGTGTATAGGGTGTGTAATAAGAGCTTACCGCGCCCTTTTCCATCTGCATGAACTTTCTGACAATTCGGCATGTATTTAAAATTACAGCATTTTGCAAGGTAATGTACACTTTCTTAAAAACCTAATAATTTGAGGGTATGGAGGAAATGATTGCGAATAACGTAACGTTAGTATCATTATACTAACATTATTAATGTGAATCCTATCTCTTAATAATGCATACCGTCCTGACTATTAAGTACCACGAAGCTTTTGTATACCAAACAAAACTAAATCGACTAAAATTAATCGTAGTTTAACATAAAATGTTATACAAGATTGTTTATAAGAATCCTACAAAAAATCCACCAGCATTCCGCACAACAGTGTAAAGCTATCTTTATATGACCAAAAAAATGCAAAAAACGTGCCACCAGATGACGCACTCATGCATATGCAAAAATGCAGCGGGTTTTAAAGACAGTCTACCGAGAAATGTAATTAAAGTAGCACACTCCACTTTAATTACTGAAGCTTTTTGAATTCTCGGACAACTCCTACAAAAGAATTGACACAGGGTATTGTCACAGGGCATCATCTTTTTAAAATCAGCACGCTGAAGTATACGAATTTTAATTTTCTGTTCCAATGCGTTTAGCTATGGAAAAAACGGATTTGGTTATAAATTTCTCAACAAATAACGTTGAAAGTTTTCTATTCGTTAATGCCTGCGTAAAACAAGATTCCTGGAAGCGTCATGATGACAACATTATTTATAATTCACGGTTTCAAAATGATGTTAGGTATTTCATTTGTGAATCCGAGTCTAATGTGATTTGTGTAAGCTTTGTAGCTTTCTACAGTAGCTCGTGTAATCTTAAGTTTACCTTATATAAAGTATGAAGAAAATTGAACATAGCATACGGGTATTTCACAAGCTAACTGCAACTAAACAGAGAAGGGTATTGTGTTCCACACTTTCAACTTTCGTATTTTATTTTCATAACTAACAGACGAGTTGAGAACACTGGGAATTTTTTCTAAATTGCTGTGCTGGGCGCCAGGGTTGCCTCATGAAACTATTTAAATTAACTATTTGTCTTGTAGGTAGGTAATTCAAATAATACTTTTCATCGGTAAATGTACTCAGAGTTCACTATGCCGTTACAAAAGTATAACTTTTAACGAATTGAGAAACTAGATTAAGAATGCTCACATTGTGGGGAATAGTTGATTGCAGACCCAAGACCAAATGTGGTGACACCCAGAAGAGCTCTAAAAGCAGAAGTTAAATATGATAATGACAAAACTGGTCTGTCATATAAATAAATCGACTCTGATCTCAAGAAGAGTAGAAAAAGTATTATACGTCAGATTCTGCTAATAGCGGAGTTATTTTTTGCCCACGTAGCAAAAGCTAGAAATGCTGTGATTAAATTCCATCCAGCCGTTATCGGTATGCAATTAAACGAGTCGAACTGTGCCTTGTAGAGAGAAGTTGCCTTTGATTACAATGTTTGCAGGGGGATTTTCTGTTATTGCTTTCACATGAAAAATTTAATATTTGATTTTAATTTTGATCAGAAATACCATCTAATGACATATAGTTTTGATGTCCTTTTAATTTGTATAAATGTTCGTGTCGTCAAGTTACACCGTTTAAGGTATAAAGAGCTACGAAATTGAAAGAGAGAATACATAACTAATAAACTGAATATTTATTTGTTTAATAAAGGATATGAGAGTGTTGAAGTTTAGTTGGTGAACATACGAGAAGGTGAAGACATGGAGTTGGAAATTTCTACCCTTGAGAGTTAGAAACCAAAAACAGAGGTGCAAGACCGGCGGCCAACGAGGTGATTGGCGAGACAACGGAACTCGCAAAGCGCTGGTGTCGATGGAGCAGCAAGTTGTACTCAAAAATGGTGATACGTAATATCCTGAACGTCATCTTCAGTAGCTCCGGTTGCGCTTCTTCTTTTTAACGTGTCGATGCTTCTTTTAATTTAGAACTAATACTGACTTTGAATAGTTTGGTGCCACCTTGACTACGCTATCCGCGGGTACATAGAGATCTTCCCTCGTCCAGGTATTAGGGCAGAAGTAGCACAACAGCAAGTGCAAGTGCTGCATAAACTGTATTGGGGCACCACAGTCACATCGCATTAGACTAGCATCCCTAAATCCCCATTTACACACATATTGTCTCTGCAGCGACCTACCCGAGTGAGAAGTTGATTCAAGGAAAACGGTTGATGGATCCGGGTGTGCGTCTCGCGCACATAGCCACTGCACATTTATTTTAACAGGATGCACACACGTCTGCAAACCAGACGTAAATAGTGAGTAATCTGACAACAAGAGACGAAAATACGTTATAAAAGGGAATTGAAATGTGTAGATATTTGTACCTCGGAAGGATGCCAGCTCATAAGGCGGTAAAAAGGGCTTACAAGAGACGGTCAAAAACCGATTGGTCGGCCCAAATATCGATGGAGGGACGAAGTGGAGCATGAGACAGGGTGCGCTGGCGCCAACTCTTATGGGAAGCCAAAACATATTTCGGGTCGCTGAGCCAGCGTAGTGAATAAGGAAAAAAATTGTTTAGATAGCGTTTCCTAGGAACTCGTAAGATAATAATAATAAGATGTTAATTCACAAACATACTTCGAAGAAAAAACTTGAATAGGTACACTTTCAGAAATGCAGTTGATTCTAATGCTAGTGAAAAGGATGGAGCCTCAGCACTACATGCTGCTTTTCAGGTTTCACCTCGATACATGGACATTCGCTGCTTGCAGCATGATGATGTCAAATAGTTCGTACTTTCATTTGACAGTGATTATATGTCAAAAAGATCTATTTACTCTGAGTCACGCAATCTTTAAATTGACCTGAAAATCGTGTTAATTGGTGTACTCGTGCTAAATACTATTTAAACCATATCTAAAACTACGCAAAAAGCAATTCGAGAACATCACATGTTCAAGGGGTGAAAGCAAGCAGAGCACTGTCTTGCTCAACTTTATAAGAGGTCTTAGTACACAGTACCGTTGCCCGGACTTAGAGACGATTACTTGTGATCATAGAGTAACGAACATTTACATATTTTGTCTCCTTATGAACCATCTAGATTTGCATACGCATTGTCTTAAGTTTCTTCGGGTAATTTAAGTTCAAAGTTTTATCCTGCGTAATGTGTTTTAAGTAAATGATTTTTGTTTACATATTTTATTAAGTAAGGTTATTAAAACAACAAAAGTTTCACTTAAAACCGAGGGTGTATAATTATATTCGTATTTAACTAATATGTAAGGAAACTTATAAGTTCAAATAAGGATAAATTATAGAAAACAAGGAAATAAAAAAGTTTTTGGTATAAGCTCGGCTAATTGAAAAAAGACATCGAAAAAAAACAGTCTATAAATTAATAACAAGCTAGATGATACAACCAATTACCTGGTATCAAACCAGGTAATACCCTGTACTATAACTACCAGAGCAACAGAATTTACTCTGAGGTATTACCTAGAACACCCAGACCAGAACCAGTACAGAAAGGCTTATTTTAAAAATTTGTTCCGATAAGAATCAAACCCGGGATCTCCTTATCCAGCACTCACACTGAAAGACAGCGAAGTCGCCAAAAAAGTTTTTTTTATGATATCAAGTGACGGGACAAACACATCGAGCACTTGGTGGTAAGATAACAGATTCAATGGCACTCACAGCTTTAAATCGCAACGATTGCCACTGCGCCCATCACTCTGAGACCGAAAGTTAATAAATCTCACGTGTCTGTAATTTCACCAGTGCCCTTACTGGTTATATTACTGTTTAGCGGCAGAAGTAGATATGATCGCAATACTTCCCAGGATGAACTCTTACACAAGGAGCTCTACTGCTACTAAAAACCGTGATTTTTACCGTCTGCAGCTAAGACAGTTTAAAAGTGCAAGTTGTAAATTATACGCTAGGATTCATGTTACTATAGCTATATCTAATCGCATATATATAATATATTTCACATAATTGTACGCTATGATTCATATTACTCTAGATCCTACAGTTCATACATAATATGTATATTTCACATACTACCTAATAACCTCTAACTAAACTAATTGGGAGAATATGGGTCGAAACGCTATATGGATAGAAAACTGGCACAGTGAAATTAGATTTTTTTAACCAAGGAACTCATGGCAACATTGTGCCTCATTATAAGTAACCGAAAAATATTTTTCTTTAACGTACTACCAAGAAATCTTTAGCACCTAATATAAGCCTTATAATTTGTACAGTTCTGAAAATCGCCGCAGACGTTTTCGTGATCCCAATATGATTCCTCAAAAGCATAAATGCTAACTAAGTCTATCGTTCCTGATAAATTCCACTAATCAGGGACTATTTTTCGCACCAGAAAATCCCAGATTTTCTCACCACCATCCCGGCACATAAAAAACTTCTCAAGCATGCGAAAACGCAACTGCAAACAATTTCAAACGGATCTCTAATTTTCTTCATTTTTTTTATCCACCTTCAGTGCACAAATTGAGTAACGCAAAGGATCTTGATTCGGTTAAACTCAGAGCTCGGAGACTTATTGGCGACGATAAGCTCTGACATAAACTTCATAGTTTAGCCAAATGGCGCAAAGCTGCCTGTCTGTCGGTGTTCTATAGAATATATTTCGGTGAGTGTGCCCATGAGCTCCACCAGCTCCACTAGCTCATCCATCACCGCCTGCCCCCTTTTACGATCGGACATCCAGACTTAGATATCAAGAATATATCATTCAAGAAAGATATCATTCTGACTTGGTAGATATTCAAGCGTACTAAGCGCTTTTAGGCATCTTCTGGGCCAGCTAGTTCCATCGTAGATCCTATCTTTGTTCCAGGGCTAGGCAGTGGTCAAGAGTAAGTCACATTAAAACATTAAAATAAATAAAAACTGCCGTTTCTGTACAAGTTATTCTTAAATTGGACATCATAATAAGAGATTTTGTATGTCGAACTCAAACATAATATATTTATTTCATATGTACGTAAGCTTTCACATGAAATCTTCACATTTATTAAACTCTATTACTCGTTCTAAGGCTGATTTTCATGAGATGAATGAGTAAGAAACTCTAAGGGTTGCTCTTTTAAATAAATATTTTCATATATTTATCATTTACTATATTTATTTCAAATACCACAGAGCAAGACAACCTGAAAAAGCTAAACGAGTCACTACTATGGATTTTTGTCGTCCAAGTACGTAGAAGCCGTATTTTTTTCTAAAATATTATTATAGAAGCTTATACATTTGCCCTTAAATGAATTTGTGACTTCGTGAAGACAATTGTCAAGGACAAGCGGTTTATTTTCATTCTTCGTATCAGTGTTATGTATATCAACGGTGTATAATTTTTCATTAAAAAAAATTAGTATTCTTCTTAACATAAACCACACTTTCATCAATATACGGGTCGCTAGTGTAAGAATGTTAATTACTTTAAATTTATCTCTTAACAGCAATCTGGGAACCAGACTGTAAATTGCTCTAACCACACGTTTTGCAGGGCAAAGATTCTATTAATATCGGCGGCAAATACCCAAAATGCCGTCTGTCATGAAATTGTGAAATCTAGTGGTTGCGACGTTTGACCTTTGTATTGTTTAATCGCATACACTGCACATCTGAGTCATTTCGATAGCTTATTTATTTGTGGCAGAACATTAACAAAACATTGCGAAGATTTGTGAACCCTCACTCACACCGGGCCATTGCGGTACTGGCCTAACACTTCCTATAGAAGCAATCATTTTCATTAAAAAGGATCATAAAGATACGGGCAGAGGGACTTGGAACGAAGGTATCACGCCCTTTCACGTTTGATTGTTATGATTCTTGGGCTGTTGAGAAAAGGAACGCTCTTTTTCATTTCCTTCAAAAATGTGGAGTGGCTGTTACTTTTTGTGTATTTAATGAACGTTTTGCAGGGGTTCATATCAAAGACTTCACACGGTGGAAAAAATATTGTCACTTTAATATCTGGTTATAGGGTAGATTTTTTTGTTGCAACGCCAGCTGCAAAGGACACGTTGCAGCTGGCGTTGCAACTGATAAACTTGACTGCGTCACTGGACAAAAGGGCGAGCAGAAGGCTCTTAACTTAAAAGTTTATGTAGCAGGCCTGAGAGCACGGACCTCGGCACAGGACGCTGCTGGAGATTTCCGCCAGAAGGGGGAGCAACAGGACTGAATCTACGCGAGGACGATCGTTATATGCAGACTGGTTCTGAGTTGCGATCTGGACCTACAGGGTAGAAGGTATTTAGTCGTAGTTATAGAGACGCGTTGTTTGGCTGAACTTAAACAATTATGGGTGAGTTGGGTTTGTTTAGAAAACTGATTCCATATACTACAGATGTAATTGTCAATTTGTTGCTATAAATTATAAGCTACTAGTAATTATTAGAATTTTTTCAAATAATAATTTTGAAATATAAATATTATTAGTCCAATTTTGACAGTTTGATCGAAGAACTGGTACAAAATTCTTCACAGTCAGTCCATCTCGCAGTGATGGAGCAGTTCATGTAGAAGTAAAAGGATATTCTCTTTTAACTTGAACCGTTTGGAAGTTTACACGTGAGCTCACGCGTTCTGCAAACAGCGTTTTTAATGACACAAGCTTACGACAGGTATATCACAAGGAGACAAATTGGAAAAATACTTGGAGTGCTCTACAAAAAATATCGTGACCGTGATGAAAGTCTCCGTATAATGGAACTCTTTGTGGTTACGACAAA
The DNA here is from genome assembly GCF_003589595.1 of Hyposmocoma kahamanoa. Taxonomy (NCBI): domain Eukaryota; kingdom Metazoa; phylum Arthropoda; class Insecta; order Lepidoptera; family Cosmopterigidae; genus Hyposmocoma; species Hyposmocoma kahamanoa. Next base: position 5,098,071 of record NW_020653337.1, read on the forward strand.
AAGCAATGATAATGTTGGAAAGGTTTTATGGACCATTTGGAAACGAGTCACTGAAATTTTGAGATTGGAGAAAAAATGGTTTAATGCTTTTTTATTATTGTCTTTCTAAATCTACCAATACATTGCGTCGTTGACATTCAGGCCAATATGACTATGAGTATTGATAGCCACCAAAATAGAGTTCAGAAATGATAGACTAAAACACACATTAACTATAATTATTATGAAACTACGGCAAAATTCATCAAGTACTATTGTAATAAAAACGAATGTAAAGTATTAAATACGGCAGGAAAAGGTCAAGTGTCAGCGAAAATAAAATTTCAATTTAATTTTAAGAGGAATTTTATTAACAAACCAGGCAAAAGCCAGTCAACTGGATAATAGTGAACACGACCGACAAATATACCTGTTGCAGTTAATTATAGTGTTGAAAACTATTGTTTCGGATGAAAGGGAAAATAAATGAAGAGTATGCTATGCTATTACTATACCACAGAGAGTAGAGAGGGAAAATAGAGAGAATAAAACTTTTATTTGTGAAGTAATATTAATAACCTCACAATTAACAGCACAGCTTCATAACGACGAAGTCATGATAGTGACAGATAGCAAAACATTATGGAATTTACGAGTACCATAAATTCAGTACACGGTAGAGCTACTTCAAAAACGAATGTTTCTTCACCTCGAAAGTTAAACGAATTTTGGGAATGATGATTGAGATCTTATTGTTATTTATTTATTTATTTATTTATTGCATCATGAATAATATATACAGACTTATACAAACATGGACCCTGTTAGGGTGTTGCAATATACATTTTTAAAACGAATTTCATATTAAATCTACATCCATCTTATACCATCATAACAATTTAAAATGTCTATTATTGGTTTTATAAAAATTACATAATTAAAATATATTTTCAAATTACAATTCCAAATTATATTTATGTCATATTAAAATTATACATAATATATGTTGCCTAGAGATTAAACATTTATACATCCTTCTCCGATAAGAACTCTTCTACTGAGTAATAACTTTTTGAGATCAGAAGTGAGTTGAGTTTACTTTTAAAGGTTTCATATTTGTCATCTACTTTTATTGCATCTGGTATTTTATTGCAAATTAGTACTGCCCTGTGGTAAGAGCTATTTCCGTACAACATTAAATTATATGTAGGGATGGTTGTATCAATGACATACGCTAAAATAATTGCCGTCGTGGTGAAAGGGTTTACCAATTGTTGTGAAGTACCTATTCGCCGATTGTTGCCCAGGATGCGCTCTGGGCTCTGATGCATACAGGAAAGGTATAGTACTCATTGTCATTGAGATGACACCTTACAATCACAATTTTTTACGTCCCACTGTTAGGTACGTGTCTTTTCTTAGACGAGGGTTCAAACCATGTCAGGGTTGAGGACTTCTCATGTTTTCCGAGTGTTGTGAACCTTCTTCGACGTTCATGTTTCACGATGTTTTCCTTAATCGAAAAGCTCAAGGTAAGGGCGCGTTCCCACTATGTCGTCACATTTTATTATCGTTGGACGACTGTCGTGTCTAGCCTGTTCCCATATCACGACTATCTGTCGTGGACGTGTTTTTATCGTTGAACGACTGTCGTGACTAGCTGCTCCCACTAGATCATGACGACAATTTATCGTTTCACGACAACCTCCTTGTCGTTTGCACGACAGAATCGTTTGATGCACTGCAGTCGCATGTATGTTCTTTTGGAAGCCGGTAGTGTATGTTTGAAATGGATGAAGATGAAATTTTAATAATGTATTACTTTTTAAAAATGCGGAAGATTAAGTAAACAAAGAAAAGAAAGTTTTGGGTACATCCAATGCTACTAAAAATAATTCCATTAGGGTTATGTCAAACGGTATACGAAGTTGCTTTCTTTTCGGTATTGTCAAAACCTGCTACGACCAGAGATGGGCAGTAGGTTAGAACCCAATCAACCCGCCCGTGTTTTCACCAGAGTTTTACCCGAAGCACGGAGTTTTAATCCATTTCTGCCCAAAATCGTGGGCAGAAATGAAGGGTACAGAATTTGGTATAATTCCAACACTAACAACATAATATACAATAACTTGTAAAAGTCTATATTTTTATTACACGAAGAATAGGCATCTTCCACATAATAATACCCTGTGGATTCTCAATGAAGATCGATTTAAGTGCATACGATCTAACGTTTTTTTGTATCAATTTATTGATAAACTTTTCAAGCGAATCTATTCAATAGAAAGGTAAATCGAGCTGTCCTGATAATAAAGCAACAAACATTTTGTAATAATATGTATAATTAAATTTGAACAAAACTCAATTCACAACAAATATTTAGACGTAAATAGTTTTTGCTCTCGATTTCGGATTTTAACCCGACTTAAACCCGGCGTTAACAAAGCGCCGGTTTAAGACCCGAGCGCTTGCCCATCTCTGGCTACGACCCAACGCTACTGCAAAGCGAGCAGAGGGCGCGGGGTACGAGAGAGGAGGGCAGGGAGCAGAATACGTACGGACAGCGATAAATAAAACGTGACGACAATAGGAGCTGCGACAATCTGTCGTCACGTTTTTATCGTGAAGTTTTTTTATCGTCCGACGACTGTCGTTCTAGCTGTTCCCACTGTGACGACAGTTTGTCGTTGTAACGATAAAAAATCGTGAACGACAGTTAATCGTGTCGTGCTATATGTCAACAACTTCATTTAAATATACAAGCTACGACAATGTAAACTGCGCGACAATCTGTCGTCACGACATAGTGGGAACGCGTCCTAAATTTAAAATTAAATTTCGCACATAAATTATGAAAAACTCAGAGGTGCGAGCCCGGATTCAAACCCATGGTCTCTGCTTGAGAGGTTACCACAGCCTTTGTATCTTACAAATGTATCCTTACTCTATAGTCTGTATTTTTTGAAGTTGGAGTAAAATGACTGTTCATTGCGCAAAAGTGTTGCCCGCTTGCAAGCAGCTCGTGATGGCAATCGCTAAATATTCTATCGACTATCGACTGAATGTTCAGTTTCATAAGCGTAACGCAATAAACAGCCGAACTAGTTTCATTTGAATCAACATCAGCCCATTATTCGTCCAAGCGCTGGGCAGAGGTTCATCTGAATTGTCAATTTTTGTAACTTCATACATACATACACAATATATTTAGAATTATGTCTATTAAAAATATATAAAGGAGACTTTTTTTAAAGGGTTTCATTTTAACACGTTCGTCGCAGACTAGAATTTTCAAAAATGTTCAAAATAGGGCATTGGCTTATATAACTGTTTTTGGTTTCATTTGTATACGTATATAAATTTTTTGGCGATATTTCATTGTTTGGCTCTAGTTTGGGATTATATTTCGTGCCGGGATTTCAATCCGGCGCGGCCTAAACGCTATAATTATTATGTTTAGGCCACGCCGGTCGCAATGCCGGGCAAAGTATATACACGTAATGTTCGATCGATGTATACCTATAACTGGCTGGAGGGGCTAGGACTTACCTCGTGAAGGCACCTGCACATCCAGCAATTGAGTATAACTAATATCCAAGGTTTTCTTATATATGTTTACACTTTCTTTATTGCGTAGATAAGTTTAAGCGGACTTTAATATTGTTTAATGAGCTTTTATAATTAATTTTGATTAACACTCGCGTACACTGTGCACCAAGTTTTTGAACTCGGACGACAGTTTTTGAGGTAGCGGGGAGCGGCTGAGGAACGATAGTGTTGCCAGAATATCATGTTACATGCGTTCGAGTTGCTTTTTGTGTGCGATGAAAAAAATACTCAAGATAAATGTTATTAATTAATAAATGTAACAAATAAATATAAACGAAACTGAAAATGATACGCAATGGCGCCTCCTCTGATGTAAGTCTTTCATTTGAGATTGACATTTTACTTTTTTTTTTTACTTAAGTTTGTAACTTTTAAATCCAATTCGGAATATGAAGTAAATTTTTTTTATTCGAAATAATTTACCTTCTTTCACAATCCATCGACAAAACTGTCGACAACAACTACATGACCACTTAAAATTTTATAAAAACTGGCAATCCTGTAAATGTCTTTTTATTCCGCCTTCAAAAAAGACAGACTATAGAATATATTGAATAGCTGAGAAAATCAAGGGGTAAAATATGTAAACTAATTAGATATTTTGGAATTACAACCTACAATATTTCCTTATATTGAGAATTTCGTTGGTATCGTTTTAATGTAAAAAATTTCATCGCTCACCGAAAAATGCGCAACGTGGCATATTTATTACAAGCAAGGATGTGTGTGGCAACTTTTAATAACCTTGTACATGACATGCCTTAAATTGCAAGCATATTTGAGCGGTCGTGGTGGACGTACGCTGTGGAAAGGAAAATTCAAGGAAAAGTAACAAGTTTCAAATATAATATTTACGTCCACATGGGCTAAGTTGACTCTGTGGAGAATTTTAAAAGGAGCTGTGATGAATAAGTCATCGTCGTTTTAACGGAAATAATTTATTCCAGATGATTGAAACTGACTAGCGATAATTAACAAATCATTTGAGCTTGAAGCTAAAATAAATAGTAAAACATCTCTAGTCAGCGATGGTAGCTGTAAAGGTACCTCACTGAGTGAAGACATAAGTTTCTCACAGGTGGCGCTACGGCATAAAAGTCGTTAAAAACTAAAAACAAAGATCCGCAACAAGTATATAGGAAAATTCGTGAGGTCCGCTGGTTCTTTCCATGGCTGAGTTGGCATAACGTCTGGCAAGGTTTGCTAGAACACGTCGGTCGGTGCGAATCCGGCCGTATCTAAGGGATTTTTTCATTAGAGATTGATATTTGTTATTGGTAAGTAATGATTTTTTTATAATATAAGGTGACGTAACGAACAAGTCGTGCGCCTGATGGTAAGCCATACGCTTGTCTGTAATAGCCACTCAAAGCTTTAAATCGCAAATAACTGAGGAGCGCAGCCACTGCGCCCGACACCCTGAAACATAAGTTGACAAGTTCCATGTGCCTGTAATTTCACCAGTACCCTTACAATTCAAAACTGGAACACAGTAATGCATTACTGCTTGATACGAACGATACGAACTCTTTCACTCACTAGTTTAGCAGCAGTAGAGCTCCTTGCTCTACGCTTCTAAACTAGTGGAACCATTTCACAAAAAATAATAGACTATCATAGTAATAAAACATTGCGACATTCAATAAAAACTTGAAAATTGAAAATTAGTACAGAGTACTAAATAACCGACCTAAAATGTTACGAAGTTTTATTGAAATCGGTTACCGGAAAGTGGGCAAACCCGGATTCATCCCCTAGTTGGCCACTATACGGGATTTGATACAGGAGATCATAAAAATCTGTTCTCACTACTCAAAGTATATTGAGAGAGAAAAAGCCTTGAATCGGAGAATAGCAAAATCAACCATTAAAATAATTGCTCCTTATAATAAAATTTAGGCGCTATTTATAAAAATGAATCTTCATGCGTGATCAGCCAGCAACCCTTGGAGGTGGATAATCATCCAAATTCTTCAAAATTAGATGGGACCACTATGGAGGTACCACCTTTCCATCAAAAAAGAATCATCAAAATTGGTTCACAAATGGCGGAATTACATACATACATACAAAAAAAACATACAGTCGAATTGAGAACATCGTCCTTTTTTTGAAGTTATTTTTTGCAGAAACGAGAGTCCAGCGTTGTTTTGTAGGGCATAATGCTACAATAAAATATTCTAAAATAAATTCAATATTCCTAAGATAACCCTACCCGGATTTTCATAGGAATATTATACCGGGTTCGATTGTTATTAGTAGTTTTATTTTCCCTATGAGGGTAGAAAATCTCACGAAGAATTCCGATAATTGAATTAATTATAATAAAAAAACAAATCACAATTTGAATTTAAATTTAAAAAAAAGGTACATGAATTTATTCAGGTCGTGGTAACGTGCCTTAAGACTTCAGGTTTTCCGCTTCCGAGCAATGGTGTTCCCCTATATATTTGCCGGCGCAGAAGAAGGGCCATACAACGAGCAGCAAATGATAGCCGTTCAGCGGAAATGCTTCGTCCTAGTCCGGACATAATCAAGCTCCAGGTGCATGAGCCCGCAGGAAGCTCAGCAAAGGTTGTTTTCTAACCCGAAGGTAGATGGCAATAATTATCCCGAAGGTGACTCTCCAACCCGAAGGTAATTTAATCCGAAGGTAACTTTCCAACTCGAAAGTGTCCTGCAACGGACAACCAACTGGTAGTAATAGTCCTTTTTGCTTCCGTGTAAGCCCTCCGACGGCAAAAGAGAATTAGGGAAGTACTTACGTAGTAGCAATTGCCGGTGGCGCAACCAGAACGTGTTGCAGTTTATAATGTGTTAAAATTAAAAAAAAAAGAAAAGCGTTACAAGTGTTTTGTGTGTCATTCAACCATCGAGTATAAAACCAGAAATAGAGACGAAATGTCATTTAATTTGTTTGAAAACTATTCTGCCATATCATTACTGCGACAACTGCGCTCCGATTGGCTAGCCCGAGTTCGAAACATTTAACGGGTGTCGATAATAGGTGTCGTCAAATGTTTCACTTTAAATCGACCAGTTAACTTGAGTTTTGCTACAATGGACGAAAATTGCAAAATTACATATTTAATTACCGATGAAATGTGATTCCGTTTGTTTTGTAATTAGATGTTTTGCTGTTTTTCCCACACCACCGAATAGAACAGCACGGCATTGTTATGTTTTGTGAGATATTATCTTTATTACAATTAATACAGAATATTTTTGGAATATACGGAGACGTACACACAGGTCAGTTGTTGGCCTGTCTATATTTCAGTGCAAACGAGAGTTGATATTGATAAGAGCTGTATCGCTAATGTGTTACCAGGAATATATGGCCCTTATTTCGTCTCTATTTCTGGTTTTATACTCGATGCTTTCGACTTGAGGAATGAAGAAGGAAGGAAGGAAGAGGAGGGAATTTTCACAACTATTTAAGTACGTTTAATATGATTGGGAAGCAATAATATTTGATTTACAATAATATTTTGCACATATCAAAATACGTAACGGGTTTTTGATATCGTGAGCGCGGCCAAGCCGAGCGTGGACGTCGACGTACGGCATTTTGCTTTGGGGTAATGCCGCCGATATCAATAGAATCTTTGTCCTGCAGAAACGTGCTGTTTGGGCAATTTACAATCTGGGCCCCAAAGTATCTTTGAGAGATAAGTTCAAGGAAATTAACATTCTTACACTAGCCTCACAGTACATTTATGAAAAAGTAATTTCTGTTAAAAGAAATAGTAATTTCTTTATGAAAAATAGGGACAGACATAACATTAATACGAGGAATAAAAATAAACTAGCTTTACTTGATAGTCGCCTTCACAAAGTCAAAAAATCAAAAAAGGGGCTATGTACAAAATTTGCCTTTCACGAGGTGTAAAGGTATAGTGAAACAAAAACTTTATACTAAAGGTTATTATACAACTTCTGCCTACTTGGATGACAAAAATCCATGGTAGTAACCCGTTTAGCTCATGGAGGTAGTCTCAATCTCTGATGTTTCAAATAAAAAAAAATATTGTAAATGTTGAATGTTTACGAATGTTATTTACAAAGAGCAACCCCTAGAGTTTCTTGCTCATTCTTCTCAGGGGAATCTGCCTTACGAATGAGCGGTAGACTTTAACCATTGTGACGATTTCAAGTGTAATAATGCTTACCTATGAAATAAAGATTATTTTGAATTTGAATTTGAATTTGACGTCGGTTCGAATCCGGTCGGATCGAAGGAATTTTTTCTGAGTGTTTGATCTCTGTATTAATAATTATAACAAACTAGTGGAGTAATTTCACAAAAAATAATTGAATATCAATTCAATAAAAAAATTTAAAAATAAAACAATACATTACTAAATTAAATGAATTGGTACAGAGTAAGTCATGACAGTGGATGTCATAATTTAATTAGATTAGATAAATAATTGTAAAAGAATGTTATGCATCAACTTATTATAATGTAGTATAAACAAATATTGTATAAATAGTCAGTAAATATTGTAAATAAAGTTAGTTGACTAATACCATCTGATTTTAACTCATCTCCTTGCTTAGTGACGTGCTACCTGCTACTCCTCTCACTATGGCCAAGACACCTTTAGCCATCAGTAGATCGGTCTTGTGAGTCTGCTTGACCGGTAGTGAGAAAACCATTCCTGTACACATCGCACGACGTGTACATCCTAATTTCCTTCCCAACTTCCGTTTGTCACCTAAGGTCTCCTGGTGACAGACTTCCTTACTTATACTATATATCTCTCCATTTATATATTTATGGTTAGGTTAGGCTACACACCGTTAGGTTGTAGGGCTACACTTGATAGATCGTAAGACGACCCTTGAGGTCTCTCCGTTAGATTCTGATAGAGTAGTTATTATCTTACCATTAATTCATGTACAGCAGGCGGTTGGTATTTGCTGCATACAACTACACATTACATTGACAGACAAACACTAACACCACATTAAATACCTAACCGCACGCTGTTCACAATTAGTCGTCGTCGTGCCCCTAAGATCTTTGCGATTTAAAGCTCAGAGTGGCACAGCATCTGTTATGGATAGGCGTGTCGCTTACCACCGGGTGTACAAATTGTTCATCCCGCCACTTAGTACTATAAAAAAATAAATCATAAAATAGATTAAAAGGTAAAAGTCAGTACGTCTCATTTTGACCAGAAAGTATTTTTTTTCTGTATTTATTTCATTGAGAAAAACATCTACGGCAATACGGCAAGAAAAAATATGTATAAGGACATTATGAAACTGCGTTTTGAAAATGTCTATAGATACAATAATATCAAAGTCCTTTTGCAGGTGAAACATAAAATCTTAATCATTTCCATTAGTTGATTTGACTTTTAAATGAGTTTTAACTTGACACTGACGAAATTATTTAAAAGCCACCTGCGCAATTCTTTTTTTAAAAATGATCAATGGAAGGGCTTAAGGCTGCCTTTCCAAAAAAAAAAACCATCAACAGGATTACTTCTTTTTCCTAGCCTTGCTTAGCGCAGCTCCGGAGGAAAACGGTTAACGCAGATGCGGGCGAGGAATGTGTGCAAAGGGCGCGGGAAACTAGAATTGGTAACAATTGCAAAATGTACGTAGTAGTCAAGATAATAGAGAAGAAAAAAAAGGATGATGTAACAATATTTGTATAACGTCAAAATACATGTAACAGTAATGTCAAAGATTAATTAATTAAGGAATGTACATTATCAAAAAAACAAATATGTGCCTAACGTGAAACGCAACATTGAAAAGGTCACGAAGAACATTTTCAGATGAAATAAAGTGTTCTTAAAAAGGCAGTGCGTAGTGACAAGAATTAGAGGGCTCGCATGAAAAGATTGATGAATGTAAGTGAAGTATAAGAGAAGTTTGTCAGGACCGTGTTAAAAGGCGATCGATTGCCTCTGCCTTACCCTAATGGGAATCCAAGGGCGTGAGCATATAAATAAATAAATAAAATAAAAAATGTCAAAGATTATAAGCCAGTGAAGTCAAAGACTGGTTATTTGTTATATATAATTACAATTTGGTTATCAGGTCTGTAATGTTACTCATGTAATCTATTATTTGTTGTTCATCGGGTATATATAGCTACATATACATTGTATCATACGAGTACTAAATAAATAACTTGGTTAATGTCCCACTACTGGGCACGGGTTTCCTCTCAGGCGGGGGTGTAGGTCACAGTCCACCACGCTGGCCTAATGCGAGTTGGAGACTTCACACGTTTTCCGAGGGTTGTGAACCTTCTTCGACGTGCAGATTTCATGGCCATGTTTTCCTTCACCGAAAAGCTCATGGTAAATTTCAAATTAAATTTCGTATTCGAACCCGCGCCCTCTGCTTGGGAGGCGAGAGGTCAAACCATTAGGCTACTACACCTTTTTTAGTGTCTCTTGCGACGTTAGTCGCCCTGGCTTGCCGTGGTCACAGGTTCGAGTCCTGTCAGGTCGAAAGAATTTTTCTTCGTGTTAGTATTAGTAGTTAGTAACAAAGTAGTGAATATCACGACGATAAGATATCTAGATATTCAATAAAATCATCATTACTTTCTTTTCATCGGGAAACAAGTGACAAATCGGACGCCCTCTGTATAGCTTTACAAATTATTATTTGATGCCAAGCGGAAAATCGGGGCTAACACTTACGGCTTCGTTATTAATGGACCGATAAAGGGCAAATATTTACGAGAATCGACGCGAGACGAATAACCGATTAGATTCAATGATGATTGTCACTTATCACCGCCATGAAGGTACCACGCTTATTTATTACCTTATAACATTAATACGAGGAATAAAAAACTAGCCATTCTTGTCAGTCGTCTTCATAAACACGAAGGGGCAATGCATCCGCTTCTATAATAATATTAAAGGTTGACATTCAAAATTTGCCGTTCGCGAGGTGTAAAATTATAGTGAAATAAAAACTTTATACCAATAGCTGCTGCGTACTTCGATGACAAAAACCCATTTGAGTGATGCATTTGGCTCTTGCAATTAGTCTCGATCTATGATGTTTGAAATAAATATTGTATATACTAACTGCGTTCAGTTGTTTATATACAAAGAGCAACTCCAAGAGTTTCTTGCCCATTTTTCCCGGGGAAACCTGCTTGACTAGTAAACAACAGAGTTTAATCAATATGACAATTTCAAGTGTAATTTGCTTACTCATGAAATACAGATTGCGGGTCACGTTGCCGAAAGCGTGGCTCCTGGTGTAAAGCGGTCTTCGAATGGCGTCTTTGGGGTGAATAACGCCCCAAAAGGAGACCGCAGATGCTTTGGAAGGATAACGTAATGAAAGCGGCGGGGTTGATTGGATACAGGTGGCACAGAACCGAGAGAAGTCGTAGAAACGGAAGGATTATTTGAATTTGACTTGGAGCCATTTGACAGACAAGTGACAGATGTTTTTATACGCTGACGTGTCACACAATTCTCGCATTATCCTATATAGTTACGGAAAGGAATGCTTGGCCATCACTGCATGAAATCTTCTTACTTAGACGTACGACAGCAATAACAATGAAGATTGTTTCATGTAACGTCGTTGTATTGAAATCGTAACCATATATTGAATTTAACTTGTAGTATCTAGTGGGAAATGGTACATGATCAAAATCGACAATAGCTCACTGTCAACAGGGACTTTAGAGGAATTTAGCGAAAATTCTCTGAATGCTACGGTTGATTTAGTGTGCAGGGACAAATCGTATTTCGGTATAACGATATCGATTTGCTTATAAGTTATAACAAATGCCACAGACTAAATTATATCTGAATAAATAACTTATTGAACACAAAAGGAGAAAAATCATTCTTTTAATAGTGTCAGACAGACACCAATCTTTTTTTAACCGACTTTACAAAAGGAGGAGGTTCTCATTTCGAATGTATTTTTTTGTGTAGGTACGTTACGCAATTAATCCGACATTTGTGAACCGATTTTTGGTGATTCTTTTCTTGTTACAAAGTATGTACCCCATTCTAATTTAAAAAATATATTAGGGAATGAATCCGGTTTAAAATAAAATAAAATAAAATCGTATTTGTTTGACATGCCAAATACATTACAATATACAAACAATTATAAAATATCATATAATTCATTCATAAATAATAAAAAAATAGAACAATAGGAACTGTAATAATAATAGAAAAAAGGAAAAATTAAAACAAATAAGGAAACAAAAAAAACATGTCAAAAAGGTCCATGACTCAGCATTTGAGGACTATGCTAATTATACAGCTCTCGCTGATATTCTGCTATGGCCTGTTATAGAAATAGAACAACACAATTAAAAAAAAAATTAAATTAATTTCAAATACTAAACACAATCAGACAGTAAATAACTTAAATTAAATTTTTTGGAAATTTTATTGGATTTCATCCACTTACCGTAAACCGATTTCAATAAAAATTGTCAAATAGATTTAATTACACAATTTTTAAGGCATTTAAAAAAAAAGGTATTTGATATCAAGAGACGGGAGGAACAAGGCGTTTGACTGATGGAAAACGACACTTCTATCTCTAACAGTTGCACTTAAAACTACAAATTACAAATGTCTGAGGGCTTCCGCTACTGCGCTCGTCACCCCGAGACATAAAGTTGAAAAGCCTCATATGCCTGCAGTTTCACCCTTAACACCAAAAGACCGGAACGCAGTAATACTGACATTACTGAGTGACGGCAGAAATAAGTATGATAGCAGAACTTCCCTAGATGAACACTTCCATAAGACGACTTCTAATAAATTATTGGTATCCACAAGTTGACAAGTCCCATGTGATCAGAGACAACCTCTTAAAACGATATTACTTTAACCTTACATTGACTTTTCGTACCATAACGCGCTTAAAGTAAGGTTATTTGTTATGTTAAAACTATGATGTTTTATTGGCAGCTTTGTGACTGACTATTCATTCACTCAGTTCGTACTATGACGCGATTTTAACATTAAAGTAATATTGCTCTGATGTCAAATTTAGCAATCTTATAATAGTTACACGAATGCAATGGAAACAATATTATTTTCAGTTGTATTGTTTTAATATTGATTGTAATTTATTTCGTAAAATTATGACAGCGCCATCTATATGCTCCTTGGCGAAACTAACAGTTGACACTAGACTATAGTTCCGAATTCACAACGTGACTATCATGACTCAGCTTGTTTTATTTATTTTTGTTCATGAAAATGCGGAATAATAATTGAAGACAATGTAATTTTAATAGATTTCATTATTACATACTTTTTTGTTTTTGACAGTTAAAATTCTCTGAATGTAAATAACATTATACTACGATAACATGATTCGGAACATCAAAAAAGAAAGAGATGGCATTATACAGTTCATATGGCGTTATTTCTTTCCTATTTTTAGTAAAGAACAGACAATATTGGGAAATCATTCGTTCTAACAGTCATTTTAGCAATAATACATTTCTTGGTAGACAAGTTTGTCATGGTACGAATATGGTAATATTATAACAAGCTTACTTTGAGGTTATATTGAAATAAGATTGTTTTTGGAAAGGTTATGGTAGGCCCCCTGGTCTCGAACTACATATGTCAATGTAATATTAATACATAGCAACGGAATTTACTCCTCAATATCAAAATATGACAATTCAAAATACAATGACAAGGAAATAACATCGTCACTAATGTGAACAACAACAGGTAATAAAGACGACGTCCGATAAAAATAAAATTACAACTTCTTCGAATGAAATTTCTACAATGTAAAATTCTTTATTCAAGAAAAGAAGTTTCGGTCGACTTTAAAACATTTTATCGTTTACTGTGCTTCAGATTTTGTTTCATTCGTTCGTTGAATCGAGGACGGACTACTAGCGGGTTTCTCATAATTGGACGTAGTTAAACAAAAAGGATCCAAGGCACATCTAGTCACTTTCGAGATAATACCTATGGCAGATTGAAGTTTAAAAATGTTTCTCATTCTTGTTTTATTTTCAAAACTTATAATGTCATGTAACTCCAGAGATATTTATTTATGTTTATACGTTGGATTTTTTTGCTGATCTAAGCGGTTAGACTTTAGAAACCGTTTGGTACATATAACTCATTTTTTAATAATTTTGTGGACTGGATCCTTTTTGCTTAACTACGTCCAATTTATTCAAATAAATTATATTACTTGTGGTGCTTACTATTGGCAGATAATAAAAAAAAACGAGAAAGGCCACTCTCCGCCCCTCCCTAGCTTTAGATACCGCCCCGCGCCACATATATTGACAGTCACAGTTACGGAACGGCAACAAGGCTGCCTTGTAATACTTTTTCTACGAGTAAATAATGTATATTTTGTTAACACTACAAAACAAAAAACCATAAAGATAGGATAAAATTGACCAAGTGGGTACCGCTATATTTTAACCAATATTTTTTTTTTTAGATTTATGGCGCGGTTGCAAGACCTCTAAGCCATTTTAACCAATCAGAAGTCAGTAAAGCGTTTGAGTAGCAACATATATGTTCTTTTTTTTTAAATCATTATACTTCTGTGTACATAATTATAATACTCATTAAAGCCGTGAACTATAAGGAAATGTTTCAACTTAGTAGCGAGTACCATAGACAAAAGAATTTTGATTCAGAACTAAAAAGAGTGCCTTCATGATATGGTTTATGATATTATAATTGACAGATTGAGGTACAGGAGAAGAAAAAAGTTTTAAATTTAATCTAACTGTATCGTTATAACATTTTTATTTCATGATTTTATTCCAACAATCGAGGTACTATTTCTCGGTGCTGGCATAAAAATATATTAAACAATGTAAATACTGCATTTGAAAAAGATTATAGGCACGAGAAGACTGTGACCAATAACTTAATTTTTTCAAATTATGATTTGTAACATGTGGGAATAACTAAAATAATATAACTTGACAACCCTGCGCTCTGAGCGAAATGTAAGCGTTGACGCGCCAAACAGACGAGAGTAGGTCTACTTATATTGTTACCTATACTATGCCTGAACGCTATAACTTGGGCTTTTTCAAGGCGGGATTGAATAGGCGTTATATAGGTATGCGTGCTTCATCGTCGACCTCATTATCACTTTCCATCGGGTGAGATGCAAGTCAAATGCTCATTTATTTTGTCTTTTTGTGACGAAAATGTAATGTGTATGGTTTATTTACAGTATATGTCCAATCATTCTCTAACAAGAAAAAAATAATCCATCTGCAGGTACTTGCGGCTTTACGAGTAAAAAGCTGTCAAAATTTTAGATTTATTTGTTTATTTCTTAACACAATATACCTACTAGTTTCTACTTGACTTTCGTGTTATTGTTATAACACTCTCTAAATTACAATAAAATTAATTCTTCTTTAGTCGAAGCTCATGTATTTTGTTGAAAAAGTACATGAAAAAGTTAGCAAATTTGCCGCACCTTTACTTATAAAGCCGCAAGTACAGTCAACAGCACATCAAGCTACACATTGATGTATCTTATTCCGTTGAACTGGAGGCGATTTTGTGCTGATGATGTGGTGATGGCGAGTCTGATGTGCTGTGCGTACATGCAGACGGATTATTTTTTTCTACATAGAAGATGATTGGACCTATACTGTAAGTAACCCACGCACATTACATTTTCGTATGTTTTGAGGTAAAAATAAAATGTATATATCTCCATACAAAAAAAACCTATTTTTTTTCTCCGATACTATCAACTTTTCAAGAAATTATAAAAGAATGAAAGTTGTTAGGAATATTATTATCTATCATATAAAAAGAAATTAGCTCGATACTCCACAAGTTATTCGTATGTCCAAGAATTATCAATTTGGGCCCGCTGTGTTTTGGGCACACAATAATGTCCTGTATAAGTTTGTAAATTAGGTAGGATATATTGTAGTGTGAGTGAGTGAGTAATAAATCGTTTTTGTAAAAGCGGAGTAACTCTATATTTTTAAAATGCTTATTTTTTTGCTTAACAGTACCTATCGTTCATTAGAAAAGTAGAGTAAGTCTAGTAATTACATTTAAACACAGCCTTACAGCAAGTTTGCAGGGGAACTCCTTTTAAGCAAACTAATTGCTTGTGCTAGGAGTTGTGTCTTCTTACTTGTTTATTCATAGAACTAAAATTGCTAAATATTCATTGTAAAAGGGAAGTAAATCACAAAATTTAATTACAAGGAAATAATTCAAATTTGCGATGAACGACACAATTGTATCTCTCATTTATCATACAGAGTAAGTATTACGTACATTAAGCCTTCTATGGAAAATTTAGTAACAGAACGTACCTTCCAAATGCTCTCACTTTACGAGGAAGTAATTTATATCGTCGAAGATATGATACTTTATCGGGCATGAAATCCGCAGTAAAACACTTTATCGTGCGTGCCTAATGCGAGTGTAAATGTATACGCCTTTACTACAAATCTATAGGTAACAAGTATAGGTGCTGTGACATCATTGTTCAGATTGTTTGTTAACATATTTATCACATCCCTAAACACGACATGCATATGTATATAATTTATGGGTTCAGTAGAAGTTCTTAAGTGTTTTATTGAATGTTAGAATGTTTCACCAACATGATATGCAATTATTTTCTGTGAAATTACTCCACTGTAGCACCGGCACGCTATGATGGCCGTTTTGACGTTTCTCCGCTCATCAAGATTCGTATTAATTCATAACTACGTTGAAGGAGCGAATTGATGTACGTTGTTGTTAATAGTGACGTGCATTAAAATTTATGGATGTATTATTTTATGACACAACGCGGCATTTGTTTTGCGAAATTCGATTTTTTTTTAAATGAAATCTAATACGATCGTCACTTATAGGATCGCTGACCAGCACAACTTCTACCTCCGGCAAACTCGCGTCAAAGCTCAATGCAAAACAAAACAGTTTCGATTTGACGATACCTATACTAAGTAAACATTTTAATTTTCGTTTTATTAAAACTTTCTAATAGCTACCCGTGCAATACTAGTTATAAAAGTAAAAACTTATGGATGCGACTCTCATTTGATTATATTTTTTTCGATAATGAATTGAGATTTAACTTCAAACTTCACTATTGTAATCTGTCGAAACGGCCATCATAGCGTGCCGATAATGTAGTTTATCATAAATATTAATACAATTTAATAAAATTTCTCCGCTACGGCCGGCTTCGAACTGACGTCTTCAAACCGTGCCAGACTCTATGCCAACTAAGCCACGGAACGAACAGTCAGGTCAAAAATGTTAATAATAAGTAAGCGTGTATTTTAAGATGAATCGAGCAAGTACGTATATATTTTTTTTTGTAGTAAGTTAACTAAGTTACTGCCTCCGTGGCCGGACGGTTACCATGGTGGTCCGCCACGCAGAGGTCACGGGTTCGATTCCATGGCTGGGAGAAATATTTGTATGGCATACATTTACCTATTATATCAATAGAGGTTAGTTTACGTCCCAGATATAATCTTCAAAAAAGATTACGCTGTAGTATGTTTCATAAAAAGCTATCCTAATTCTTACTAAAAAAAAACTTAACTAAAATTTCTCTAAATCACCAGTAATGATTAACTAACCAGTAATCAATGCTCACCAATAATAAGCACCCAGTAAGCGACACTCACCAATAACAAACGTATTACTATGATAGAAAATTTTGTGCTAAATCTCATTAGACATGAATTTTAATAATGTCTGTACAGAGCACTAAAAAAAACCGACCTCAAAAATTCGTGGAATTACATCTATTGTTTTATTGAAAGTGGTTAAAGGTAAGTGCGCGAAAACGGATTCATCCTCTAGTATGCCACTCGTAGAGGTAGAATATTTTCTTAAAATTTAAATGGAGGAACGCACTGATGACTTTTATGCCATCCGACGGAAGCGGGTTGCGTCTCTGTTGAGCCGGGTGCGAGGTAGTCACAACAGGATTCTAAACGTAATCGCTAATAGGTTTGATTGTCCCATCCTGAAGTTCTGGGTGGACTTAATTGTGTGTAAGTATTAGTCTTAGTTTCATTTTAATTGTATTATAGTTAAATTTTGTTATTATTATTATTATTATCATTATTATTATTAATTAACATAGTTGTAAGTACCCAATGTTACTAACAATAATATGGATGCAATTATCTGAAATAAATGTTTATTATTATTATTATTATTTTAAACTCTCGCCTCTCCTAAGGCCTAAAAGATTAATTTTGAATTTTTAAATGGGAGAGGCGGTATTTCCCGGCAATGGCACAGTCGGCCGGGGTCAGGGACTCAGGTCCAAGAATCGGCGAACAATACGTGCCGTATCGAGCAGGACCGCCTTCTGCATTTGTGCTGGAAGCGACACGCCACAGAAATCCAACCGCCTCAAGCTGTTAGAAAGGCTGACTGGAATTAACCCATTTGCGGACAAAACAATTGGGATTATTTCAGTGGAGGCCACATCCCACATGTCGGTGATCTCGTGCGCCAGGTCGAGATACTTCCGGCGTTTCTCGGTTTCAGCTTTCACGAGACCCTCGTCATGCGGGATGGTGACGTCCACAAGAAATACCCTCGACTGCGATCGATCCAATATCACAATATCAGGCTTATTCGCAAGAATAGTCCTGTCCGTGATAATAGATCGATCCCAATAGATTTTGGTGCGGTCATCTTCGAGTATTGGCTCCGGTGAATACTTGTAATATGGCAACCTCTGTTGCACTAGTCCGTACTTGAGAGCGAGCTCTTGGTGTAATATTTTGGCTGCCTGGTTGTGTCTGTGCAAGTACTCAGTGTTAGCAAGAGCGGAACAACCGGAAACAATATGCCTAAGTGACTCTCCGGGACGGCCACATGCCCGACAAATGTCTACTGTGCCGTCCTTTAGGATATATTTCCGATAGTTCCTCGTCTTGATAACCTGATCCTGTATTGCACAGACAAAACCTTCGGTTTCCCCAAAGAGGTCCCCGAAACGCAGCCAATGTAGGGAGGCTTTACGATCCATAAAAGGCTCGTGGAGTACCTTGAAGAACCTCCTATGGAGCTCCTTCTCTTTCCATACGGACTCGCGGTCAGAGGTGCTAAGCACCACCGGGTCTCGCCATTCCTCTTTGGCCAACGATAAGGGAGTTAGCCCTTTATCACATGTGACAACCTCTCCACGAATCACGTCATCCGTCATCGTCAAAAAGTAGTTTCTGAGACTGCATATCTCGCGGTTGTGCATGGTTTTGACACTTAATAGGCCTCTACCTCCACACTTCCGCGGGACATACAATCTCATAACTGACGATCTCGGATGATGCATTCGGTGAGAGGTCATCGTCGTGCGGACTCGTCTATCCAGAGCGTCTAATTCCGTCTGAGTCCATTTGAGCACGCCAAATGTGTACATCAGAACAGGCATGACCCAGGAGTTATAAGCTCGGATCTTATTAACGCCTGACAAATAGCTGTTTAGCACATTTTTCAGGCGCCCATAAAAAACCTCGCACACACCCTGTTTCACGTCTGCTTCCTTCACACCGATGGTCTGCGACATGCCCAAATACCGGTATGTTTCAGTCTCGGAGAGTACCCGCAGGTGATTGGTGCCAATATTAATGCCATCAGAATGCATGACACGTCCCTTCTCAACATGGACCACCGCGCACTTATCGATCCCAAGCTCCATCCTAACCGAACTGCTGAAATCGTTGGTGATTGTCAGCAGCTCCGTCAATCTGTCAGCTGTGGGGCCGTATAGCTTGAGATCATCCATGTAGAGAAGGTGAGGCATTCGCGGTCCACCTCTCCGAAACTGAAAGCCTGTGCCCGACCTCTCCAATAGAGTACTCAGAGGGTTCAGGGCCAGGCAAAACCACAGTGGACTCAGACAGTCACCCTGGAAAATACCTCGCCTTATTTCTATTCGGTCATCCGCATCCGTCATCCGCCGACCGTCCAGACTCAGGATCGTTCTCCAACATCCCATGCATTGCCCGAGGAAGTGTCGAACTGCACTGTCAATTTTATACAGTGCTATTATTATTATTAAATGTGACCAATACTGAGATACCCTCTATACAACAAAAAAACTCATCAAAATCGGTACACAAATGCCGAAGCAATTGCGTTACATACACACACAAAAAAATTCGATTGAGAGATTTCGAATTGAGAACCGCCTCCCTGTTTTTGAAGTCGGTTAAAAAAGATGTCGAACAGCACCACTCCGATGTTAACTTGTCGCTCACTGGTGCCACCACCTTATATTTTAATATTTTATTCATAAATTATAAGAACGATAGATATTATGTTACAAAATCATTATGATTGTCAGTCATCGTTTACATATAAATCTATGTCTGTTCTCACATCATATATTTTCTTCCCTGTAAATTTGCTGTCAAATATACACTCCATTTCCCCAAACAACGGCTATTATGTAAAAGAGTTACTGGCATAGATGGATCGCTCGCCGAGTTCATCGCATATTTATTGGGCTTCTCACTCTTATATTGAGTTGTTTAATAACTATAATCATTGAATTATATGGACGTCGGGTCCGCGCTAAAAAGTGTCCGAACTTATAGGGCGTTAAATCGTATACAGAGCGTCATTCACGCTTTAGTCTTCGTTCGTTCGACTGACAGCGAAGCAAGCAAAATTAGACAGTACTGCGATGACATTACAATTTAAATTCAACGTTTTAGCTTTTCATATTCCTTTACATGTCACTACGTTTAAATAGGTTGACTTGGGACATTTTTTTCGTGGTTTGTGTGTTAGACCCGTCGTCCATTTATTTGTAAGTCAATGACTATAATAGTTAAAATTTGCCTTTAGAATAGAACCAATGTACCAAGAGAGCATAAATTGACAAAATGTTTGATATGATTTGAAGAACTGATAAAAGTGTGTTTGTTTTTTATCGACTTTAAAGGGATACCACAGAAGTGGTGCCATTCAAATTTAAAAAAAAATATTTCGCCTCTAAGATTGGCAAATTAGGCGATGAATACTGTGTATTGGATTTCACCAGCTTTCCGTTAATCGATTTCAGTAAAAAATCCACAAACTTTTGAGCCTGTGTCCAACAGTGGGACGTATAAGGGGTTGATGATGACGTATTGTCAACGAGATGATGGCTGGTAGAGACTACGAGTAATAAAGATAGCGGGTGGTGACTTTTTTATATCAATTTTATACATATGTTACCATATACTACGTATATATAAAAGCAGCAGTAGAGCTCCTTGTAAATGAGTTCGTCCAGGAAAGTACTGCCACCTGGCCTATTTCTGCCGCCAAGCAGTAATGTCAGCGTTACTGTGTTCCGGTTTTGAAGAGTAAGGGTGCTGGTGAAATTAGACACATGAGACTTGTCAACTTATATCTCAGGGTGACGGGCGCAGTGATAGCACCCCTCAGGTTTTTGCGATTTAAAGCTCTGAGGGGCACTGCAACTGTTATGAACAGGCGTGTAACTTACAGTTGTCCGTTCCGTACTTGATATTGGTAACCTATCACAAACTCGAATTTCCTTTTTCCGAATTTCATTACTCTGAAAACGGTTCGACTTTTTTTCATTAGTGCGATGACAGTTTTGGTATAAATTTGCAACACAGAAGTGTCTTACAACAGAAGTATCGTTTGTCCGAAAACCTTTTAGTAGAATAATTATTACACATACGTATTCTTTGGACAGAAGTTTGTTTGGTCTAATCAAGTTTGTTATGCTGTCTGTTTTTCATATAATTTAGATTGCTGAAAATTCGTTTCGACAAAATCATTATTCTTAGATAAAATTACACCGCCATACAAGATAAAATTGTACCGCCATACAATAATAATATATTTAAAATTATAATAATAAAATAGCGGCCGGCGAGTGTCAGAGCCGAATTTGTTTGCATTACCCAGACGGTACGACCCCCTCCTGTAGGTTTAGGTTAGGTTAGTATATGAAAATACCGCACGAGCCGAGCGAGCCTAGCGAGCGTGTCGCGGCAGCGGCCGGCGAGTGCCAGAACCGAATTTGTTTGCATTACCTAAACGGTACGACCCCCTCCTGTAGGTTTAGGTTAGGTTAATATATGAAAATGCCGTACGAGCCGAGCGTGTCGCGGCAGCGGCCGGCGAGTGCCAGAGCCGAATTTATATGCATTACCTAGACGGTACGACCCCCTCCTGTAGGTTTAGTATATGAAAAACCAGCACGATCCGAGCGAGCGAAGCGAGCGGCTACAACTCGGTTAAATTAACTTGTATCTCGTTTACCATATTTTTTAAAGATGCGAGATGATTTAATTTGACGAGTTGTATGGTGCGACACATTCTAATGCTTTTAATATCTGTAATAAGAAATAATATAACAAAAATGAATAATGGATATCGTTTTTTACAAAATAAAAATATTCAATTAGATATATTGGTCAAACCTTTGTTTGTTGTTTGTTTGGTTTGTTGGGAAATAAAAATCGGGAAAATAGTAACTTGTCAATATATCAAAATAGTAAAACATTAAATGGTGTAATGAAAAAAACCGTAAAGTGTTTTCGGACAAATGAAACAAAATCTATTCAATAAAAATCTAAAAGTTTTCGGAGAAACAAAATTCTGTAAATCATGTTCCAACTTGTGATGGGTAACCCTTGATATTATATAAAAAAAAACATTATCCTTCAAAAATTCACAGTTAAAAAATGTGAGCATAATTACGTCTAACATCTTTTGATATAATTCTAAAGTATACGCACCCGGATGCATCAAACATACAACAAAACCCTATGGTAGTACCTATAGATAAATACTCGTTGGTAATTTGAAATGTTAAACTCTACTTACACTAGAGATCCATTAGTTGACAATGTCGTTAATTGTTTCAGATTTAAACCTGCCATACACAAGGACACTTAAATCTATGTGCCTAGTGCGTTCGCAGCCCTAAACTTAGTCGAAATTAAACGTTATGTAAATTCCTTAAGATGCCATGATTTTTAAACAAATCATTAAATCAAAAACAATTATTGGCAACAAACACATAGAGAAATTCGTAAGGCATGCTGATTCTTGATCGAAGAAATTATTGAAATTATCGATGATCGAAGAAATTATTCTTTGTGTTTAGACACAGACACGGACACTCTTTTAATGGCAAGAGTACATACAACACAAAACTACACCAAACACAGTTTACATACATATAATTATTATACATACAATAACAATTAAAATTAGAACAAAGATGCAAAGTAGATATCATAGTGTCTTTTTCGAAGATGGAGTACAATGACATTTGCAGGGTTGCCAGTTTTCGTAAAATCTTAAATAGTCATGTAGTAGTTGTCGACAGTTTTATCGATAGATTGAGAACGACGGTAAAATTTTGTCAATAACTTTTTCATTGAAAAAAAAACCGACCTGAAAAGTTTGCTTATCGGCTTTTTTCAATTTCCATAGGATCTTCTCATCAGATTCTGGCTTCTTGGTGACAATGGGATTGTTACACTTCTTTGTCAGATTTCTTTGTACATTTTATATTTTCTTTTCCGGTTGTCATGGTGACGGTGATTGGTTGATTACAAGTATCGTGTCAAGTGAAGAGTCGACTTTTATTTGTGGAAAATAATTAGTAATTTGTGACAGCAGAAACGAACCCAGAACGGTATCAGAGACCACCTCGAGACTATACCCTTTCAAACAAAATAAGAAACAAAATTTAACTGCCTCCGTGGCTGAACGGTTACCATGCCGGACTGCCACGCAGAGGTCCCAGGTTCGATTCCCGGGCCGGGAGAAATAGTTGTATGGCCTACAATTATTTCTCTCGTGAGTTTGGGTGTAAGTTATGGTTGTCTATGTGTGTGTCCATGGCACCCGCGACACAGGGTTTCCCTAGTGCGGGGCTATGTTGAGTGTATGCGTTATTATTATTATTATTATTAAGAATTTTTAAAATCAGTCAGAAATGGGTGAATACACGGATGTTTAAAATTTGAGGATTTCCTTCGATTTTCATGGGATCCCCTAATCAGGTTCTGACTTGGTGACAGGGGACCACCACAAAAGTTCACCCTTTCAAACAAAAAAGAATTCTCAAAAACGGTCCACAATTGACGACGATATCTGAAAACATATATACAGCTGAACGTATAACCTCCTCCTCTTTTGAAGTCAGTTAAAAATTACTGCCTTATGAATGTTACGACATTTTAATGATTACTAATTGGGTTATTGTATTCTTTATTCTTACTTTCACAGTTGGTCTATTAGTATCAAAATCTATTTCTGGTCATGTTAATGTCAACAAGACGATTTGATTATGTATATTAAATTAAAACGAAAAACTTTAAAGTAATGTCTCCTATTTGTATTTTTAATACATATACTTCAAAATTTAGTGTATGTATGAATGAATTTTCGAAAATCAACAGTTAAAATATGGATGTGCCCATCAGTCAGCCGATGATGAATCAAATGAAACAATTTCGCCAACCAACCAACCAACGTTCAGTCGCTGGTCGATATAATATTTATCGACTGCAATCACTAGCTGCTCGCAAGAGGGCAACACTTTTGCGCAAAGAACTGTCATTTTACTCCGTCTTCAAAAAATACAGACCGTATCTATAGTCTCCAAAGTAAACAGTGTTGTAGCGCCATTCCAACACGGGATTTAGCACACTGCAGTAGCCTACCACAGCGCTGATGTTGAGTGAGCTTGCAGAGCTCGACGCCAGCAAAAAAAAACGGAAAATTATGAGTATAGCTACTTTTTATTAACCAACGTAAAAAAGGAGGAGGTTCTCAATTCGATTTTTTTTGTGCGTGTATGTTATGAACCAGTTTAGATGATTCTGTTTTTATTGGAAAGTGGGTACTGAGGCGTATTGCGTCCCATTTAAATTTGAAGAATATATTCCACCTCTAAGGGTGGCAAAATAAACTTGGCAAATAGATTTCATTCCACGAACTTTTGAGCTCGGTTTTTGTTTGTAAAAAGTTATTAGTACATTATTGCAGAGGCGGGGAAGTAAGGGATTGCTGGAAGAGTATGAGTTGCAAGGACGAGTGACAGAGTCAAGCAATCTCCGTTCCCGCCAAGGCATGTATAGAATTTTTCTCAAACTTTGTGAGGAAATAATCAAAGACTAAAGAAAGGAAGATGCGTAATAGAAACAGTGAAAAATATTAATTAATATTAAAAGTGATATTTAACATATTAGGACAAGAGAAAATGTTATTGTTTTTCCAGGCACATTACTCCGCGTAACTTCTGATGATCTGTTTGAATGTGTACATTTACTGTATTTTCGTAATCGCTCTTCTTACTAGCACTCATTTTCGTGACCAAAATACAAAAAAGACGAAAAAACAAAAGAATAATAGAACACTTTAAAGTACACACAGTAAGCGGTACAGGTATCTTTAATTATCAACACTGGGCAGTTAGCGGTATGAGTTTTTCTTTTGCTTGTTTACATAGTTCATTAATAGGTAGATTTAAAAGTTTAGAGACGAGGACGATAATGAATTTTCATACTCACTTTGCTGGCCTTGTCCGGGAAGAAGTTGCACGGTCCGTACATGACAAACTTTCTGTGTTCGTTTTTTGAAAGTAATGCAAACATTTCCGAGCATGTTTGAGAAAATTATATATTTAATATTATTATATATTATGTTTATTATGTAAATTAATATATATATATAAAAAACAAGTTAAGTCTAATAATGAAATATCTTGTATAGAATGCTTATTATACTAATGAAAGGTATTATAGGATTATACATTGTGTCTTTGTAATAATAATAAAATAATTTCCATTTTGTTTATTCCAGCTGTAATACGCTTATTACACAGCTCCTACGATATAAGGGTAAGTGTCTAATATTTAAGAATCTGTCTTAATGATGGGCATGGATTATGTATAATTGAATTTTTAATTGTAGGTTTTCCTTTTAAAACGACATTTGCGCTTTGATAGCATTCCTTTGTATATCAAAACAGGCATTAAAGAAATCGCTCTATTAAATATCTCTCATTGCGTTAACACGAGAGCGTCAAGTGGTGTTCATAATTTACAGAAAATTCAAACGTCCTTTACGAAACAGCGCTGTTTTATGAACGGCTCGTTTATTTCCATCTAATTTGTCCGCGACATATCCACAATGCCAGCTAAAAACACGTCACCAACACTCGTTCGGAGGCCTACATATTTATCAAAGTAAAGCGGTTACATATTTCTTGAATTATCTAATTCATACACATTATTGCGTAGCTTACTAAACATACAAAAATACGTATTTTTGCCCCGTTTTTTTTTCTATAATATCAAGTGACGGGACGAACAAGTCGTGGGCCTGATGGTAATAATATTAAATAAAATAATAAAATGTTTGTTTCAATAGTACAATTAACTTTACATTAACAGCTTATCAAGCCTGTGTCAGGAGGTACCGCTCCATAAGCAACATAGCTATTACATGTACTATGTATGTATATGTATATATATATTTATAATATTTCAACATTCTTAACTTCTAATTTTAAATTTAATTTGAATTTTACAACGCATAACAGTGTATTTGTGAGCATGTTTGTGTGTGTATGGATATGTGTGATGGTAAGCTGTCCATAACAATTGCAATGGCAGTCAGTGCTTTAAATCGCAAAGATCTGAGGGGTACTGCCACTGTGCCGGTCACCATGAGACACGTAACGCGTTGACAAGTCCCATGTGCCTGTAATTTCACCTGTACCCTTACACTCCAGAACCGGAACGCAGTAATGCTCACATTACTCTTATATAAGAACTTTTACAGTAATTTGCAATTGTAACATTCGCGTAACATTCCTAACATTTCAAAATGTTGCTAAAGTAAAACCTCCTCTCACGTTATAATGCGATAGAGAATAAAATTGAAGTACAAGTTTTCTACCCTCTGTCCCTTCTCCACCCCTCTTTTTGTATCGGGACTAAAACATTATTAATGAAACAAACAATGTCAAATGGATCTTGGACTAAACTACAGAGGACTGTGGACTACAAAGCCTTTGATATAGTCAGTAATGGTTTTTTTCTGATATCAAGTGACGGGATGAATAAATCGTGCGTCTGATGGTAAGCTCGCGGGCGGAGCGACAAAACATAATGGCTTGAGAGAGCGCGTTCCATTTTACGCATTGCTTGTTTTCTTGGTTGTTTGGTAGGGAAGAAACGTAGCTCCCCGCGGAGCGGGTGCGCGAGGACGCGGCGGACGCGCACCCGCTTCGGCGCAGACGTACGGGGAGAAGGCGAAGGCAGTTCGCTGCTCGCCTGATCCCCTAGTGAGGCCAGCGGGCTCTGAACAGGGACTCCGGAGCCTGCATTGCACGGCCTCACTCGTCTGGGGGGCGGGTCGGAGGACAACCGACTCGCCCCTCCGTTGGCGCGGGAGACCTGGCGCAAGCTAGGGCGGCCGGGCGGCGTCGTGGTGAATGCTCACCGATCCCACAGCGCCGACTCAACCGGCGAGAGGGAAACCCGGGGGGTTTTGGTGGGGTAGACCCGCGGTCTGGAGGGAGAGTCCCCACATAACCCCTGAGTCTCCCTGGGCTCAGGGGTATCCATAAAGATTTTCCCCCGTCAAAAAAAAAAAGGGGAGAAACGTAGCAACTACGCACGTAAAGTACACTACTAAAATACACGTAATTATTTATCTAAGCGTGTTTTTATTACATTTATTATTGTATTCGAAGTGCATACATAATAAAAAACAAAAAAAAAATAAAATACTCGAAAAACCCGGGATATTAAAATCAAACCCAGGTTTCTTTGTAACCATCAGAACCAGGAAAACACGGGTTATCCCGGATCGGGTAAACCCGGGCTCGATGCCCTACCTGAGGCATAAGTTCACAATTCTCTTGTGCCTGCATTTTACCAGCACCCTTACCATTCAAAACCGGAACGCAGTAATGCTCACATTACTGCTTCGCGACAGTAATAATGGTAGAACTAACCAAAACTTAACAAACACCCGGACACATCAATAAAACGACACATTCTTAATCAATTAAAATCATAATCTAATTTGACTCCATAGCAAAGCAAACAATGAATTAGAATTTTTTTATAAAAAGAAACTCTACCTCAAAAGTTTGCTTACCCGCTTTCACCGTGTTCGTTGCCGCGGTCTCCTAAACTATAACAGAAACTTATACGTAACGGAAGTCCAAAACAAATCATTTGAGCGCAGACACAAGGCAGCTGCTGTACCTACACTGTTAAGGAGTCCCTCGCATCTGTTCGCCATTTTCATCATCAGATCAACTCTAGGTTATCATAACATTTTACTTTTATTGGAATACATCTTAGATTATTGAAATTAGTGAAGGGAAAGCGGGTGATATCCAATAAATCGGATTCACTCCGTAATATGGCATCAAGACGGAATATTTTCTTCAAATTTCCCTTTCCAACAAAAAAGAATCATCGAAATCAGTTCACAAATCGCGTAACATTACCTACAGAAAAAAATGCAGTCGAATGAAAAATTATCCTCCCTTTTTTAAGACTAAAAAATACAACACGTAGAACGCAAAACAAATGAAACCTCATTATACCCAAATCAGAAAAATCAAACCATATCTACAGTACAATTTCTACTAACTAGAAGCGAGACCGAAAAGAAATGTTCAGATCCCCTCATTAGTGAGGAATCTACAGTATAATGAGAATGACTCAGGCGCAGCCTAACGAACTATTCACTTACTTCGACAACTTGATAGGTAACGTTCTTTTCAAAGTGTGTAAAGTCATCTTTTGGATTACGGTTGGTAAATTTTTTTTACGGGTCATTTGTGAAATTAAAAAGTTCAAGAGCTTTTACGTATTTTGTAGTAGAAGAGTCCTGGAAAAGCCAAGCAGTAATGTGAGCATTACTGCGTTACGGTTTTGAAGGGTGCTGATGAAATTACAGGCACTTGAGACTTTTCAACTTATGTCTCAGGGTGATGGGTAGACGTGTCACTTAACACAAGGCAGTACGGATCGAATTTTCCCTGGCAGTGCTATAAAAGAGGTTTCTGGCATTTCTTCACAGAGCTCGAGTCTGCACGCTTCTATTTAGAAGATTCATTTCAAAGGTGGACTTCCGCTTGGCATAGTTTGAAGTGTTCTGTTGTGAGTTAGCGTCTTTGGAAGATATCCAAAGTTTTGTTTGTTATAAAGAAGTATCGATTTCATGACATAGAATATCATTTGAAAACAAATTCACGGTTAATGGTATTTTTTTCGAGCAGTTATTACAACAAAACACTAGTGTAAACAAATCTTTTTAAATCACACTTATGGACTCAGATCGACTGGTCAGAAAAAGATTTATGCCCATAATGGCGAAAAGACAGTCGATAACGGACGACGCAACACGACATCGACGAAACTTTGCTCTTTTTGCATGAACATAAAACTTTTTGATCGGCTCACGCTGATTCCGCATTGAAAAATATGATGAATTCCCCCATCACCATCATATTATACAGTCCTCATTAACCCACAGCTGGGTATAGGCCTCTTCTTTGTTGCACCAATTTTTATGATCATGTACACGCTAAGAAATCCGACGAGTCTGCTACAGAAAAGATGAGAATGGTCTTGTACACGACAAGAACTTTGTCGGATCTAGCCTACAAAACATGTCGTGTCTGTTGCAGACGAGAAAATGATGAATATGTACACGATACGAATGCTTTCGGACAGACGTGATTAGGGTAAAATGTGTCAGTGCATTACGAGTCTTCCAGGTAGCTGTCGTTTTACTACCGACTGTGGGAAGAAATATGTTGTAGTATATGTTGTATATTAAACAACATCCGTCCACGCGCATAAATGTTTGTTTACTGCCAATGCACCTCACCCGGTCCCATACAATAGCGACAGAGCGCGTCGTGTCGAGGGTAGACAAGATTTTTTTCTAGTCCGGCGCCGAGGCGTGTACACAAGTTCGTATGTAGAAACGAAACGAATTCTTGCATAGACCCGGCGACTTTTCTTAGCGTGGACACGCGCCATCAAACCATCAGGTCGGTCGCGGCGATGTGCCGACGGACTTTTTGTCCTTGGCCGCCATTTTGAAACTGCTTTGACCTACGGTCCGTCTATTCGTCTAACCAAATTGATAATTTTCTTGAGTGATTTCCTTACACAGCACAAAGTTTCAACATTATATTTTATAATTTTTCAAATCACACACTTTCTGTTCACTAACTACACAGAAAAAAAGGATTTCTACTAATAAGAAAGAGCAATTTCTCAAAATATTTGCTAATTCTGAAAAAATATTTATTAAAAGTAATAAAATATTGTCACTACAAAAATACTGCTTATCTTTTTCTAATACAATTTTACTCTTAACTTTATTCTGACTTTGAGACAAATACGTTCACTTCAAGATTTTATTTCATTTCTAATCAATTAATTGGACATTACTTATATCAAGAAATTTTTACCTCTTACATCAAATTTAAATAATCTTAAATGAATTCAAAATTTCTTGGGTGTATTTTAAGAAAATATATTCTTAAACAAAAAAAGAAGTAGTTTTCTATTCAGATTAATATTCTAAATTCTAGAGTATATTCTTAAAGCAACATTTCGTTGCGTTTTCATAGTCAATCTTGTCGTGACATGTCGCCGAAGGCGCACGCGGTAACGATTACTTTTACTAATTGTGCTTGTAATCATAAAAATCATAAACAGTCATTTATCCAAAGAAACAATACGTAGTATCTCTAGTTTGTTAGGGTGTTCTTTATAGTCATAATTTAAGAAATTTGGTTACAGCATGAAATCAAACTACACTTGTAACAAGTATAACATGCAATTAGTTCCATCACGCCATTGCTAGATGGCATTAGATGTACTCTGAAACGCGCTATCGTTTTGTTAACTTCAATAGTATAAAGTCATCTCATATATTTGGGATTGTTAGTGCTTTCTGCCGCTGTAGCATTTATACGGCACTGGATGGTCCTCAAGTATTTGAGAAGATTCCATATTTCCATCCTATTTCTGCTACTTTAAGGTTTGGCACTGTTGGGTTCATAACCCTGTAAATTTATCCTTTTTGATATTAGAAAACATAAATCTTCAATCAAATAATTAAGTACCTCTCAATTTTTCATTCTTTTTTTTTTCAAATTAAAATCGGACATTTCTAATAACAAATAAATATTTTGTTGAATCTAGAGTGGCTTTGTGACTTGAAGTAAATTAATTTGCTCTTGGATTAAATATTTCTGTCTTGTAACGAAAATACACTTTTGAGACGTTTTTTTACTATTATCAAGTAATTATTCTCTAGCGTCTATAGGGAGAAGATCGTTTTGTTGGATTTAATAAATTTGTCTTCATAAAAAGAATTTTGTCTTTTTCTAAGTAATCTGTTTTTACCGTGTATAAGCCGGCTATTCTAGACTATAAGGCGTCGGCCATTTTCCAAAATTATTTCTCGGAAACCTTTTTCAATCCCTAACGCTTTTAACGTTTATTCCGTAAACAAAACAAATTTGTAATTTACGTTTAAAACAAAATAGATTATTAAACATCAAATTCAATTTCCTGGCGACCTTCAAATATAAACAAAACGGCGAATTTATCAAACATAAGCAAAGTTCAAGTATTAATAACTCGACATTGATAGATATCCCTTCGAAGTTGAGGGACGTCATAAATGAAAATGAACGGGACTGCGTTATAAACAGATTAATATCGTCGGATTGGTAGCTGGTGGCATACCAGGCAGAAGGACGTGATTAAGTCAACCGTTAAATTAAAAAGATTTACTTTTGTTCACAATCTCACCTGACGGTAAGTGGGGATGTGAACGAGGATGGCATTCAAAAATACCTGACCTTGACACAGACTTTCAAAATATTGGAGCAGTTGCAGTATCATTCACAGGTTTAATCGTAAAGATCTGAGCTGCACTGCCACAGTGTCTATAAAAAGATAACGTTAATATTACAATGATTGAACGGACACTAATGAACAGATTGACGCGAGTGGAGGAGGCGGAAAAGGTATGCACGAGCATAGCGATTCAAAATTCATGGTCTCTGTGTCTACAGTGGAAGAGAGGCGTGATGGCCAAGTCATGCCCCTGATGGTAAGTTACACGCCTACCCATAACAGTACCACTCCAAACTTCAATCGCAAAGGTCTGAGAATCGCAAAAGAGTCGAAAAATCTCTAAAAATGCTTTTCATAAGCTATATAAATACGTAGCCAAATCTGAAAGTGTAATTGAATTTAGACAAATAAAAAACTACATAGTTACAGGCATTAACAAATCAGAAGCAAGAAAGAAACATCAACACCGTTTGTCACATCACTATCTTAATAATTATATCTCGCATTAGTTTAGACATAGTCAAACTAATTATAGATCATTTTCAGCATGTTCACGTGAGTTGATTGATGTCCTGTCGTGTTCCAGACTTCCTACAACACTCGTCACATTATATGCGTGAGAGTTATAGATAGCAATTAGCAACTAAGGCATAAATCGAGAATACATTATCAAAGACTATCTACTTATTTCTGTTTGCAAATTCGATCTACAATACGCCGATGGTGAAATTTACAAATCGTGCCATCTTTTTCGTAACTGACGTAATCGAAATATTTTTAGCCAAATTGAGTTATTAACATATCTGGAATCAGCAAACGAAGATCCTCAACCCCTGAGTTTCAGTTTTATTGTTAAGACTCAAGAAGAAAAAGGATATAGTTGATTCGGCAATGAAAGTGTTGTATCGATCACTTTGGAAAAAATATATGGTAAAATTGCGGATATACACTGATTACTATATGGTGTGAAAACTTGATTCCTAATAATTTTCACGGTAGAAAAAAAAACACAAACGTACCTCGAAATTTTACAATAAAACTACGGTATTCAATAGGTACTTTACATATACCAATGATTTTTTTTTATATCAACTGAACTATAAGAATAGAACACGTATATATATATATATATATATATACATTTTTCAAATGACTTTAATTTCGTTGGTATAAAAATAAATTCTGAAATAAACCCAGTGTCCCTGCCGCCCGGCCAAAGCAATATGGACTGTATTAGTATGGGAATAAACTCTAAAGCGCAATTGACATTATACAAAGAATAAAAAACCTTCGATCACGAAAGTTACCAGAATGCAAATGCATGCATGGAAGGCAGAATCTATCGTCACACTTCGTTAACATCAAAGTTTTGG
This sequence comes from Hyposmocoma kahamanoa, assembly GCF_003589595.1. NCBI lineage: Eukaryota > Metazoa > Arthropoda > Insecta > Lepidoptera > Cosmopterigidae > Hyposmocoma > Hyposmocoma kahamanoa. Next base: position 5,130,924 of record NW_020653337.1, read on the forward strand.
CTAAGCGAAAAAGGTATCACGCTAAAAAGAAATTACCTAGTAACAAAATAGTCTGCGAGTTGGAAATTTTACAACAGTATTTGATAAACTGCGATGAAATAATTTTTGGAAACGGCATTGGAGTTTAATGTCCGAAAAATAAGTAATGGCTCTGTGAAACGCAAATCATTTCAATTAATGCCGATTTACAAATAAAGAACGTGATCGTTTGATATTTTTAAAACAATGATATGGATGAAAGATGAAAGAAATATTTTCTCAAATAAACCATAAAAAGCATTTAAGAGAAAAGATGCGGAGTTTTATAGAAATTGCGTAAAATAAATGAAAAATGTTTTCAACTGATTCAAGCAAACAAAAGATAAAGACGACGAAGTAACTATAACAGTCGCAAATGTTCACGGTTATTTTATTTTGGAACACTTTTCCATTTCCATTATAAATAACATGATTAAAGATTTGGAAAACGTTTAAAGGTACGGGACCACGGGCTTTTAGCTAAATTACGACTTAGGTGTTCCTATAAGACGGCAAAGTTTTTTCTATCTTTATATCTCTCTAGGGAATCAAATGTGAGGTTCTTACTTTATTGCAGTGGCCATGATTTCGTGCAAATAAGGCTTTTTCAATATTTGTTGCTTAAGAGCTTTTTATTAACACTTGATAACACTTAATGCTAATAATACCTAACATGAGAACATCACTGACTAAGTACAGATAAATTACGGAAGCTGCCTCAAAGCGTTCCTGTAGGGAAGTACTGCCGCCTTAATATTCCTGCGCTAATCAGTAATGAGCATTGGCTTTATCAAGTTTATGCCTCTTTGGGTCTGGCGCAGTGGCAGTGCTAATCAAATCATTGTGATTTATAAAGCATTAACGTCGCTGAGGTTCCGCCTTTATCTTGTGGATATACACGAAGCATTACACTTTCACATTTATATCGCATACGGCTATGGAGTGGAACTCCCTGTCTGTAGCATCTTTATTCCCTGAACCCTGTAACTTGGGCATTTTCAAGGCGAAAGCGAATAGGCACTATTTAGTTGTGAATGCTTCTTCGTGGATCTCATTGTTACTGAGATAGCTGTCAAAATATGCACTTATAATTTTATTAATAAATAATAGATAGGCGTGTTGCTTATTATTTTTCAATTTCGTACCGCCACTTGATATTCATACAAAAAGAAGTTTGTACCGTTTGAAAATAAGACTGTCTCTCCAAAATCTAAACGTCTGGTCACATTAGGCAAACCTAGCAACATTAATATTTATGCCAGAAGTTAGTGGATGGTATTTCGGGCACCGACACGCGCGACGAAACCCAATATTACGTCTGTGTTGTTATTACGATATTTGAAAAAAATGTTTGTTATGGTCGAGAGTGACTAAAACAAATTATGAAAGCCGCTGAACGTCGTCACGACCTTCTATTACACCAATATTAATATACCGAACTAGTGCAATGATTTCAAAGACATTATTTGTGTTTTTAACCGACTTCAAAAAAGGAGGAGGTTCTCAATTCGACTGTATGTTCTTTTTTTTCTTTTTTTTTTGTATGTATGTTACGCGATAACTCCGGTATTTGTGAACCGATTTTCATGATTCTTTTTTTGTTGGAAAGGAGGTACTTCCATAGTGGTCCCATTTCATTATGAAGGAAATCATGCACCTCAAAGGGTGGATGTTCACGCATGAAGATTCATTTTTATAAATAGCGCCTAACTTTAATCTAGGAGCAATTACTTTTAGCAAGTATTTAGTTGATTTTGCTATTTCATCAATTCAAGGCGTTTTTCCCTCGATATACTTTGAGTAGTGTCGTAGTGAGAACCTATTTTTATTATCTCCAGTATCAAGTCCTGTATAGTGGCGAACTAGGGGATATTTCAATGAAACTTAGCAAATAGACGTAATTCCACGTATTTTTGAGGTCGGTTTTTTTAGTACTCTGTACTGAGATTATTATTGAATGGCTGTATTTAAACCAAAGACTTAAATGTAACGTACCCTGAAGTGAATAATCTGTAAAAAGCTACAACAATCCCATTACGAACCGAATAATCTTTTAACGGGGTTCTGTTTAATACAGTGACCTTCAGAATTTACAGCTTTAATAACACTGAGTGTAACTCCTCAGTGAGTTGGAATTGGTAAAGATTTAAGGATTGTAATCCGATTTAAGGTTTGTAATCCGATTTTAAGTTCCAAGAGAGGATTAATAAAGAGCTAAAATTGTGGTTTTCAACAGACCTTTAGGGCGAATTGAAGAATGTTAATGTTTGAATCAAAATTAATGAAAGATAAAGGCACCTCTAGCCAAGTTGGCACGACATCGTAATAATAAGTGTATCAGCTCTGTTACCATCCATGCCAAGAGTTTGCCTAAGTTCTGGCAAGTTCCTTAAAATATCCTAAAATATACATAACGTTCTTATTATCTTGCATGTTATCTTCATCTATAACTATAGCTATAGAATGAAGCTCATTGTTTTGTAATGCTAAATATTTGAATGATGTAATGTTGGTGAACTAAATAAATAAAAAAATAAAAAGCTTGCTATTTATTTGTTAAGGTTAACGTCAAACATTGGTTTGTTTACTTAGCATCAATACGAAGAATAAAAATAAACGATTGTTCATAGTTGTCTTCACAAAGTCACGATTATTTACGGGGAAACGCGTACGTTTCTATAATAAGATTCCGGTTGATATACAAAATTTGTCATTCACGAGGTTTAAAACTGTATTGGATGATAAAAACCGGTGGTAAAGACCCGTGGTAAAGACCCTACTTTACTAAAGACACGACTTTAGCTCTTGCAAATTGTCTCGATCAATGATGTTTGAAATAAATTGCATATGATAAATGTATGTGTATGTAAATGACTAGAAATAGCAGTACTGATTAATCAATACGATGATTTCAAGCGTAATTTGTTCACCTATGAAATAAAAATTGCTTGACCGTTGACTATGAAATAATAAAAAAAATAAACCGTGTACAAGAGGTGTTGTAGTACTTTTTGTACAGTCGCATATCTTTCTACATAAGTTTTGTTTATAGTGCTCCTTCCAATCAACCTCTTCGTTATGCGGTAGGGGCACTATGACCTGTGCGAGCGAACCCGCACAGGGACCATCTAAGTCGTGTGATCCTCAGTGGTCGGACCACTTATAAGTACTTGGATGCAGTACACAGTACAAAATAATTAGTACCTAAAGTCTACTTTCTCAGACATACAACAAAATTAATAGCACCTCGACAGATTACGAAATATTTGAACTACGTGGGTGGTCCGGCCGCAGAGCATTACTCTCCCGCCGCGCTACCTTGGATTTAGAAGAACGTGATGCACTTTCAAGAAAGCAATATTCCCAAAAAAAGTACCTAAATGCTACTTTTCATATATAAACTGTAGTTACAATAAATTACATTACTTTGGAAGTTATAAGATGCAGTTTATGGTTCGGCTGGAGAGTATGCTCCGTAGCAAGTCCACTTGGTGATATTTAATATTAACTATGCGTTAAAAATAAGTACCACTAGTCTACTTCCCGTTAATATACTTATATCTCTAATTATATCTCTAATTAAACTGTTGGTTTGTTCAATAAACCTTCAAGTATGTGGTTGCGGCCAGAGAGCATTTCTTTGTGAGAGTCAGAATGGCGGGTGTACCTTCACAAATCCTGACAAATTTAGTATCAAAAAAATGTACCCAAATGGTACTATTTAGTAACTGTGTTTAAAAAAATTGTACCTCTTATTGATTTTTTTTTTCTCTGTAACATTATTATTATATTTTACTTTTTTATTTTTTTTCTCTGTGTGCAATGTGATACAATAAACCTTGTTATCACTTCTTTTTGTAGTAAGGTTGTTAATTAAGACACGGAGGAACACTGGCTCTCATGTCACAGGCTATCCTACTTTAAGAGCCAGGGAATATATCTTGTAATGTTTTAATCTTATCCTAGATTTGATGTCTTTACTGTGAACTAATGCTTGGAAATAAATACATTTATTATTAATACAAAGATCGAACACTCAGAAAAAACACTCAGAAAAAATTACTTCGATCCGGTCGGATGCGAACCGACGTCTTCTTGCATACCGTGCCAGACGCTATACCAACTAAGCCACGGAACGAACCAACGGACCTCACGAATTTCTCTATGTGCTTGCGTCGTGTCTTTGTACTTGGTCTTTCAACGACTTTTTAGTCGTAGCGCCATCTATGACAAAACTATTACAGATTTATCACCCAGTTAGTACCTTTACAGCTACCAGTCCTGGCGAGAGATGTCGCTATTCACTGTGTTAATTAAATTTTTATTGAATTGATATTCAATTATTTTCGATCTTTGTATTAATAATTATAACAAACTAGTGAAGTAATTTGACAAAAAGTAATTGAATATCAATTCAATAAAAATGTAATTAATAAATACATTATTATTATTATTATTACTTCAGTACTATTTGTACAGTCGAACAACGAAAGGATGTATATAGAACAGTTTGTAGGCATTATTATTGTAGATATTATTATATTCTATATTATATTGGTGGCAATATTGCCCAATATTGCCTCCGACATCAAAACATTCAATCGTCCAACCATCAACACAAAGTCAAATATCACAGCCGACATAACTTCCATTACTTATGACCAATCTATCTGTCAAACATTAACACAAGGCAAACGCTAACCTGACAAGAGATTGGCGTATTCGGCAGTCGGCGCAGATTATCGAACTTCGCCAAGATTCCTTGACAGCGATTGAGCAAATGATTGATGCAAGTGATCGATCCACCGCTCGTTCAACAAGGAGTTAAATACAAAAGAAAGAATCAGACACGGCCCTCGACTGAAAGCAACTCATAGTAATTGTCACGATATGTATATTAGGTTGACGTTGTTTGGGTGCATAAAGCGGATGAATGAATGTAGATTAATAAAAGAGCTTCGTGGAAGGCATAATTGGAAGAGGATGACCACGAAGAACATTTTCAGGTGAAATAGAGTTTTCTTAAAAATAGGAGTGCGTAGTGAGGGCCTATATGAAATGATTGATGAATGTAAGAGAAGCTAGAGAGGTTTGTCAGAATTGTAAGTGACGATCGATAGTCTCTGCCTACGCCAATGGGAATCTAAGGGTCTTACACCCTTAGATTCCCATTATAAATAAAATAAAAATATCATAATCATCAATATATCAGCCGGAACACGTCCACTGCTGAACATAGGCCTCACTCAAAGATTTCCAGACCAGCCGATCGGACGCAACGTCCACCCATCGGTTACCCGCCGCCCTTACCAGGTCATCCGTCCATCTAGTAGGGAGCCGTCCCACTGAACGCCTTCCGGTTCGTGATCTCCATTCGAGAACCTTTCTGCCCCAACGGCCGTCAGTTCTATGAGCTATTAGCCCTGCCCACTGCCACTTCAACTTGCCGATCCTTCGACCTGTGTCGGTGACTTTCGTTCTTCTACGGATCTCCTCAATTCTGATTCGATCACGTAGAGAAATGCTGAGCATTGCTCGCTCCACACCTTGTTCAAAGTCACCCGACTTTGAAGTTTTTTATGAGCCCCATAGTAAGTGACCACGTCTCAGAGCCGTAGGTCATCGCTGGCAACACGCACTGCTCGAAGACTTTTGTTTTGTCAAGGACTGCGGTTTTGCATACGAGAAGATGTCCCGGAGCTTCCCGAAAGCTGCCTAACCGAGTCGGGTTCGACGATTGACTTCTTTTTAAATTTTTATTGAATTGATATTCAATTATTTTTTGTGAAATTACTCCACTAGTTTCATTGACTTACAAATAAATTGACGACGGGTCTAATACAAAAACCACGAAAAAAATGTCCCAAGTCAACCTATTCGAAATTTAAATTATACTGTCATCGCAGTATCGCGCTGTCAGTAGAACAAATGAAGACTAAAGCGGAGTTTGGCGCTCTGTATACGATTTTAGAGCCTTACAAGTGCGGACACTTTTTAGCGCGGACCCGACGTCCATATAATTGTAAGTCAATGACTAGTTTGTCATATTTATTAATACAAAGATCGAACACTCAGAAAGAATTCGTTCTATCCGGCCCAATTCGAATCGACGTCTTCTAGCTTACCGTGCCAGACGCTATACCAACTAAGCCACGGAACGAACCAGCGGACCTCACGAAGTTTTCTATGTGCATGCGTCGTATCTTTGTATTTGGTTTTTTCAACGACTTTTTAGTCGTAGCGCCATCTATGAGAAATCTATGAAAGTTTTATCACCCAGTTAGATATCTTTACAGTTGTCCATTTGGCCCTGCCTAAATGGACGGTTTGTCCGAAATAAAAATATAGGTGTTATGTAACCATTACAAACTTACAACCCAATTCAGATATAATTTAAAGAAACAAAAAGCTAACTCCGTCGAAAATGGACCAACTCCGACGCGGAAGGTTAAGATAACTGGAAGAATTATGTAAATGGCAGTTAAGCTTGTGAATATTTGAAACGATCGCTAAATTTAAAGATGAGAAAAAACTGGTACAATTTAGAAAAATGCGTGTCTGAGCAATTTTAGCTGACATACTTAGAGAAGAAGACAGATATCTTAAATACGACCTAAATGTTTAGTTTACCAGCAATGTTATGAAATGTGTTCAACTGAAATCACGAAAATACATAAGCATGAAATGGCAAATCTGACTGAAGCTTCCCACAGTGGAATGAATGAACAAACATTGTTGATAAATTGACCGTTACATCGCCTTTATCAGATGAGTCATTGGATTTACGAGCCGAATAAACGACCAGCATGAGAAAATCAATCCATATAATCTCAGTACAGAGTACTAAAAAAACCGACCTCAAAAGTACTTGGAATTACATCTATTTGCCAAGTTTTATTGAAATCGGTTACCGGAAAGTGCGCAAAACCGGATTCATTCCCTAGTTCACCACTATACAGAACTTGATACAGGAGATAATAAAAATCGATTCTCACTACTCAAAGTATATTGAGAGAGAAAAACGCCTTGAATAGGAAAATCAACCATTAAAATAATTGCTCCTTATAATAAAATGTAGGCGCTATTTATAAAAATGAATCTTCATGCGTGAACAGCTGACGAGAGATTAGAGGTGGATGATTTTCTTCAAAATTAAATAGGATCACTATGGAGGTACCCTCTTTCCAACAAAAAAAGAATCATCAAAATCGGTTCACAAATGGCGGAGTTATCGCGTAACATACATACAGAAAAAAACATACAGTCGAATAGAGAACCTCCTCCTTATCTTGTAGTCGGTTTAAAAGTAGATTTTATTAATTTTTTGGAATGATAATATTTCAAATGAATATTCTTAGGTGTAAATCTATGATTTCAACGCATTTAGGACCACATGAGAAATGCGGTGTCAGAACACAATGTAACGCCGCCGCTTACTTACGTAACGTACTGCAGCACCCCTCCCCGCTTTGTCTCCTGACCCTTGGGCCCTACTCTCGAAGCACGAAATTCGTAGTTTCGGCCGTTTTCCCACTACAGATGACCAACAGACTTGGATTTTTCGTTGACGGACTTCAAAAGTAGTTCCGTAGGTCATTCATAGATTTCGTGCGTTAAGTGTAGGACTTCTAGTCTGATACTCGTGCATTCCGTCGCAGCGCGCCGTTTCACCGCATCATGTAGCATGTACTTCTAATTTATACGTATTTATGCGTTGCTTCACAATCGTGTGGCATCGTCCGTAGGCGCCGCGCAAACGTGTGTCCAATGATGGACACAAGCAACCGGAAACTAGAGCCAATATTCTATTTTTAACCGACTTCAAAAAAGGAGGAGGTTCTCAATTCGACTGTATGTTCTTCTTTTTTTTTTGTATGTATGTTACGCGATAACTCCGGTATTTGTGAACCGATTTTCATGATTTTTTTTTGTTGGAAATAGGACATTTCCATAGTGGTCCCATTTCATTTTGAAGAAAATCATCCTGCTCAAAGGGTGGCTGTTCACGCATGAAGATTCATTTTTATAAATAGCGCCTAACTTTAATTTAAGAGCAATTACTTTTAGCAATTATTCAGTTGATTTTGCTATTTCTCCAATTCCGGGCGTTTTTATATCGATATACTTTGAGTAGTGTCGTAGTGAGAACCTATTTTTATTATCTCCAGTATCAAGTCCTGTATAGTGGCGAACTTGGGGACATTTCAATGAAACTTAGCAAATAGACGTAATTCCACGTACTTTTGAGGTCGGTTTTTTTAGTACTCTGTACTGAGATTATATTATGCATATCTACATATAACTGTTACCATGTTGGTGATTCCCGGGCCGGGAGAAATATTTGTATGGCCTACTTTTATATCTCTCGTGACTTTGGGTGTAATTTGTGGTTGTCTATTTAAGTGTCCATGGCAGCCGCGATACAGGGTTTCCTTAGTGTGGTGTTACGTGTGTATGCGTTATTATTTATTGAACTTATTTTCACTATACGTAATAAACGTATAAAACGTTTAAATTCTTTGTGAAATAACTCCACTAGTTTGTTATAATTATTAAATACAAATATCGAAGACAAAGAAAAAATGAGTGAGACGGTTTATAAAATCTTTCACAGATCTCGTACAGTGTCAAAAGCCGAAAGCTCAATGCAAAGGTTTATACAAACACAGAACAAATTCGTATTAATACTTTTACATATTATATTATTTTTATATATTTCGAAGATTTCGACTTGATATCTCATCACTTTTTCCAACAATATTTATTTGAATAGCATCGTAAAATTGTATTTGAAAAATGGTAGTCCTAAAGTGAGGTTATTTTGCATCTGTACATCTATGACTTGTCTATGGTTCCATAGTGCTGTGCGAAAAAAAAGTTTCATTTAATCAAAGTTTTTGTAATCGATCAGTAATTCGATTATTTCAATCGCAATCAATAACTCAGAGGAGTGAGACAGTGGGATGTCATATCCCCGCAACTGATCACAGCCGCATTGGAGGATATGTTTAAGACGCTGGACTGGAAAAGATGGGCATTAACATAAACGGCGAGTACATCTCACATTTGCGATTTGCAGATGACATAGTCCTAATGGCGGAGCCGCTGGAGGAGCTACAACAGATGCTGGATGGCCTAGAGTCCGCCTTGCGACGTATTGGTCTCGGCATGAACTTGGACAAGACCAAAGTCATGATCAATGATCACAATAACCCGAGAGCCATAGTCGTAAATGGCCACCTTCTTGAAGTTGTTTCCGAATACACTTACCTCCGACAGATTCTGCAGTTAGGTAGAAATAATTTCGAGAAGGAAGCCAGGAAGAGGATTCAGCTTGGATGTCCAGCGTTTGGGAAGCTACGTCGAGTATTCTCGTCACCTATACCACAAAATCTGAAAACAAAGGTTTTCAACTAGTGCGTTCTGCCTGTTATGATTTACGGAACCGAAACGTGGACACTCACGATACGGCTAGTCCACCAATTTAAAGTCGTTCAGCAAGCTATGGAACGGGCTATGCTCGGAGTTTCTCTGAAGGATAGAATTCGTAATGAGGTTATCCGACAGAGAAACAAGGTCACCGACATAGCCCGTGCAATAAGCAAGTGGCAGTGGGCTGGCCATATCTGGCGAAGAACCGATAACCGATGTTGAAAACGAGTTCTAGAGTGGAGACCGCGACTCGGCAAACGTAGTGTAGGACGCCCTCCGGCCAGGTGGAGTGACGACCTGCGAAAGGTTGCTGGCGGGAAATGGATGCCACAAGCTGAGGACCGGGCAAAATGGCACACATTCGGGCTATGTCCACAGGCTGATTATGATGATGAATCGCAATAGATACTCGTATCTAAGTCTAAGGATTTGAAGGACTTAAAATTAAGATTTCGGAAATTTTAGATATGCTTATATTATACGTTATGTAGGGAAAATCGCTAGTATGACTCAACTGAACAAATCGATTCATTCAATTAATGAATTGATTTGTGGTTGGCATTACAATTGGCCATCACTAAACCGTCTACGGTCGGGTCAGTGACTTGTTTATTTACATTTTGTTGAAAATGAGTTGAAACGAAGTATAAACTCGATCCGTAGCTTAGTTAGTAAAGCAATGGGGACGGAATCCCGTGGTCGCAGTTTCGAGTCCTGTTGGGTTGATGAATTTTTTCTATGTTTTCGATCTTTGTATTTAATAATTATAACAAGCTTATTTTTAATTCACTCAATAACATATTACAATATACGCTACATTATACGATTTATAATGTACATTATATATAATCAATTTACGATTCAGATTCCAAAAAAAAATCATTTCCAATGTGTAACAAAGTCTAATAACTCGAATCATATAAGTACCCTGATCCTATTAATCATATATAGGTGTTATGGCATACAAGATATTACAAAAAAAAACCCATAAATTCTAAATAGTATTTCTCCATGTAAATAGCTTTAAGAATGATTGACAAACGAAAGATTGAACTGGAGTTCGTAATTTGATGGATTTAACATTCATTGTTCCGAAATGCGAAAACTTAAGCAATCAAATTCGACTTGAAGAATGTTTGGCAGTGATTCGGTAATCACCTTCAACTTGTACTCTGGTAATTAACGAAACAAGCATGTGGTTTTCGATATCGTCTACTTTTATAGTGCCGACTTTGCAGACACTGAAGCGCTAGTTAAGGGAAACGTGGAATTAGTGTTGTCCAAAATCGGTCTAACTTTTGCAGTATTGGTCTTGCAAAACTTTAAGAATTAAGACCAAGACGACCTACTATTCACAAGACCAAGACCAACCCTGTAAGATTAAAGTTAAAACAAGATAGAGTCTGCGAGGCTCTCGCGTTACATCAAACTACATGTTTCAAATCAATATCGATATTGATTGACGTTCCCCAATGTCGGTACAAAATCACGGTTTCTTCAAACAACAAAGTTGGTCGGTGGTTATGATATGAAAACATGTTGTGTGGATGTTCTATTTTTAAGTAAGTAGTTTTTCTTTTACTCACATAAATAATATGTACAGAAGTTAGCGAATTATCAAGAAGAAAATACCATTTAAACTACTTTTTAGTATGCATATCATTATGCTTACATATCCATCAAGATTTTTGTAACGAATTTTTACCATATTTACTTATTTTTAATATTTTGTTCAGATTTACTTGGCAAATACATTCGCAATGCATTTTTTAAATATATCGATTCGATTCGGTGGAACATCAATTTATTTATTTATCTACATAAGTCAGTCATGCAAAATATTTATTTACAAACATACAACTACACAGAGTGATTTTTTAAATTGGACAGTATGGGGAATTCCGATACCATAGAAGACAAGGAAACTGTCTTAAAAACCATTCAATCCTTTTTTATGAAAAATGTTTTGTGAAATTTGACCAACTTCGGTCACATTTTTCATACAAAATGAATAAAATTGTCGTTTTTTTTTTCAGTTTCTTATAAGTATCATAATCATCAAACTCATTTCAGTAGCGTATATTAATTCATATACGCTGTAATCATCTCTGAAATCTTTAATTTTTCTACGTTTTGTAGAGTCGCTTGCATTCAGAAAATCTGATTAAGGTCGGTGTTGATAAGATATGCAAAATTTATTAAAAATGCATGCCAGCCCTTAGAATAATAACGCATAGAATGATAGTTTCATAAAAAACGAACTGTCACAAGTGAGGCAAAAATCAAATTCATGTAGGCGTAAGCAACTTGTATTTACGCTCGTCGGCACGCACACAAATATACAAATAATGATGCCATGGAATAACATTTCCCTCAAAAATGGGGAAATTGTATCTTGCTTAACTCATCGTTAAGTTAGAGGTGCCTACAGATTTGCTCGATCTTGTCGATCGTTTCTGTCGATCAGGTGCCTACAGATATGCTCGATTTTGTCGATCGTTACTGTTGATCGACAACGTCAAGTGACAGGAATTTTCAAAAATTTATTTTTGGTAATCCTTATGGAAATGGCATTTATATCTGAATACACGAAGGCGGACACGACTTTTCTCATTTCTAAATCCAAGATGGCGGACACGTCTTTTCAAATAAATGCAATATGGGAATCGTTTCGAGGAATTCGAGGTGCTCATCACGAATATGGCATTTATTTCTAAGTCCAAGATGGCGGACACGACTTTTGAAATAAATGCAATATGGGTATCATTTTCGAGGTATTTGGGGGTGCTCATTACGAATATGGCACTCATTTCTAAATCCAAGATGTCGGGCACGATTTTTCATATAATGGCAAGTTGAGGATCGTTTTCGAGGTATTTGGGGGTGCTCATTAGAAATATAGCACTTATTTCTAAATCCAAGATGGCGGGCACGATTTTTCGAATAATGGCAAATTGGGTGTCGGTTTCAAGGTATTAGGGGCTGCTCATTCGGAATATAGCACATATTTCTAAATCCAAGATGGCAAAGAGTTTGGTTTACCAAAAATACATTTTTGAAAATTGTTGTCAACCACTAGAAATTAATGCTACATTCGTAATAAGCACTCTAAAACTCCTCGAAAACGTCTAAAATTCTCAATCGTTACTGTCGATCGACAATGTCGAGCAAATCTGTAGGCACCTTATTAAATACTACCCAATTCTTATTTAACTCATATATGAACAAAAACCTACAAGCGAGTTAAGTACGACTATCGAATTTGAATAAATAAATAGCCTGATATTATCTGTGGGTATGTTCACATGAAAAGTACACGATAACAATTAAGAACCTGAACCTGAAAGTTATTTATACACGATTTTGGAGAACTGACGATGACTTTTTAGTTAGAGTTAGTTTCCTGAAATAATTTTAGTTAAGAACTTTTAAGTCTGGGCAAGACAATTTTTTTAAATGAGTGTATGATGAACAAGAATAATGATTTTTCACATGAAACTAATGAAGGCAAATACTAAATATATTTCGTAAAAATAGCTAACGTAAATTCCCTACAAAGTTGTTGCGGCGGTGTACATTTGTAGAAATTTTGCAACGGTCGCGATATTGCCTATTCTCAAAAAATTACGTAATATAATTATTTTGAAACAGAATAGCAAAATGGGGAGAAAAAACCCGTTACCTTGCAACATTTTCGTAAATTGTTGCAACGAAATTAATTTTCTGTTTTAGTGAACATTTACATAAATATACCATTTGAAACGCGTTACTTCCTTGTGGAATGTGATGTTAGTGTCTATTTTATATTTGTCTGATCTATTTTTAAACCCAATTACCGCACATTTCGTCATTTTCAGCAAAAATTTTTGAGCTGCTCGCGGTGCAACTTGACCTTGAGCACTGACAGCCCACTCGCTCGTGTAAGCCCATAGGGCGCCCTACAATTTGCCTCACTTAGCGTGTGCGGGCTAGGTTTCTATGCGTTATTATTCTAAGTGCCAGCCAGTGTTTCTTTTTTCTAAAAACATTTTACGGTACCTTGCTATTTTACTGTTTCCATTTTAAAATAAATGCTTCTACAAAAATGTTCTTAACTCTGGAATGTGTTTTTCCGGGCAGCTTACTTCGAGAATTATTATTTTAACTTCTGAAGTTTACTATCAATATTTTTTTCACGAAAGTTAAAAAATACATTGCATATTCACCTTTCTTGATAATTAAAGATAATGTACGTAAAAGGAGAAAACGCTCATATTGGTTTATCCATAAACTCACATAATTATATTAGCCTTATTTAATATTATGACTAAATATATTTTGGCTTTGGTACTTACGCGTTTTGAGGCCATTTTGATGCATACAATAAATACACACCCCACGCATAAATACATAATTATCTACACAGAACTTCTTAATGATAAAATGAATTGACTGTCTAAAGAAAATGAATTGAATTAGCGTTCTTTAACTACCACAGAAGTAATGCATAAATAAAGCAAGTTTACACAAAACATTAACAAATAAAATTCGACACTCTAAACTTCAATCCATTGAAGAATATTTAATTCTACCCGCATTTCTTTTTTTCTTAAATATACAGAGTCACCAAACAGGCGTTTAACTGTGAAAAAGACAAGTGGCCATAACTATGGACTTTAGTATTTTAAACTACATATCTTAGTGCATCAAATAACTGATATACGAATCTCGGCTGGTTTGCCTTTACACAAATTATAAGCACTTAAATGTGAAAGTTAACTAATTAATTTCAAAACGATGTATTACGTATATTAAATGTATATAAAACTTAGTAAGGTATACATTGACTTACAAATAAATGGACGACGGGTCTAATACAAAAACCACGAAAAAAATGTCCCAAATCAACCTATTCGAAATTTAAATTGTTATGTCATCGCAGCATCGCGCTGTCCGTAGAACAAATGAAGACTAAAGCGGAGTGTCGTCGCGCTCTGTATACGATTTTAGCGCCTTACAAGTGCGGACACTTTTTAGCGCGGACCCGACGTCCATATAATTGTAAGTCAATGAAGGTATATAATAGATTCACAAAAAACCAGTGATTAATATTGCATAGTTGTATAAAATTTATATCTTGAATTATTTTAGTAAAAATACCCGCAACTTCTGAAAACTACATTTTTTTTGTCCGGTTTCCCAAATTTGCAAAATTTTCTTCTCTTATTTTATAAACAAAATCGATAGTATTTATTACCAATTTACAGCAAAATTGATCGAGATTATGAGTATGTAACACTTGCCTCGAAATGTCTCATTTTTCGTTTTTCGACTTTTGATCACGTTTCGGGGTTTTGACCGCACTGCTGCACTGTGGGATGCAGCGCTCCCACGAGAGCGTCGTACCTTAAACCCATAACATACGTTAATTATAATATTATTACATATAATATTATTTATTAATCTAATGCGCGAGTTCAGCGTATATGCCTAAAATTATAACCAACCAATATGAATGTAAAAATGTTGCAAAGTTAATTTTTCGTCGTTTAATTGGCCTTCAATACAATTAATGTAAACCCAAAATGTACAGTCCCATATCTTACTACTTAAGATTTGTTTATAGTGCCTTTGATTATATGGGAAGGGCACTATAACCCGTGTAAGCAAACCTGCACAGGGACCTTATCAGTCAGGTCCTGATCCCTGAACAGCACGTTGATACAGGTTTTATCTTGTTGACTCAAAATGTACTGTCAAGAGTCCATAAAACTAATATACACTTTTATTCGAATATCGCCTCCAGAGCAATGAAACAAGATCTATCAATGTGTAGCTTGATATGCGTCCGTACTTACTAGTAAAATCTGAACCAACTTTCATTGTACCTTTTTGTAAAATTAATAGAGTATGATAGTTTCATAAGTAGCAATAAGTAATTGCAAGACTTCAGATACTCCCTCAGCAAGACCGAGACCAAGACCAGGTGTACTAACAATAGATCGTGAGCAAGACTGGGGTCGGTCTTGCCTTGGTCTTGCATTGAGCATTACTACATGGAATGATATAGGTGTGAAATATTAGTAACTTTAAAGAAAGTACACACGCAGGAGACTCATACATTCTTCAAAAAAGACAAACAAATTTCCAGACATACTTATGAATTCCCAGATTTGTCGAAAACAGTTTACCGCAATATTAAAGCGACTTCAGAACTTGTTTTAATATTTGTAAACTTTTATTACGTGTTCTTAAAGTCGGCAAAGTTTTGCAACATGTGGCACATTCACTTGAAAATAATGAAAAGAGTTTGTATAGCGAAGTCTGAATCTCATTTCGATGCCGCAAATTATGAGAACTGAAAGTAAAAAATAACCTGAAAATTACAAAAGTAAATTTCAAAAATTAAAAATTTTCTCGGTTAATGAATCTGCTTATCTAGATACTCTTGAGGATTCCTAACCACTCCATCCAATGATAGGGTAAGCCAAAAACGATTTATGCAAAACCAACAGAATTCAGAGCACCCATCGACTTTCCAAGGATATTAACGAGGACGGAGCTAACTGTTAAATGGGGCGACCCCTGCCCAACAAATGAGGGCAATTAAGCGCTGAACCTTCTTTATAAATTTTGCTCCTTATTAAAAAGATATATACTGGGGCGGGCTGATTGCGTGAGCAAATTTGAAGTGTAGTTGGAGACGTTTGATAACGGTTTCCTAGTTATAGTTCCGTGTTCTATGGAATGGAGAGCCGGAAATCAACTGCACAGATTGGCAAAAAAGGCGCATCTAGTGGATAATCGAGGTACATTGCAGTGGCGAGGCGTCCATATAACTCGATTCCCATTGGCTTGCCTAAAATTTTTAACGTATTACCAAAAGATCATACTAGACAGCGCGCATACCCCACCACTTAAAAAACTTATATTCAATAATAAACGCGTTAATAAACCTCTCCCAATGGATTTTTACCAATCACAGCGTGCAGCGCCAGTCCAGCCGGCCCGTCTACGGCTGCGGTTTCTATTTCATTTATGAAATCTCCTATGCGTATAGGAGATCCCATCAAAATACCCACACACATTCGCAAATCCGCATACATTGAAGAAAAGGCGGTCGACAAGCCGAAATGAATCGGGTTACAGTCGAATAGAGTTCACGTAAATTTTAACCTTATTCCAACCAACTACAGTTAATTTTTAAGGACCGATTTGCTTTAATGACAGAATCGTCGCCAGATGTAAAACTTTCTTAAAATATTTATTATAACAAAATTATTATAATAACAAATTAATACAAATGGTTAATTTGTATTTTGTAAATCCTAACTGTTACGGACACCGAAACACGCACGAAAACACTCCGCGCCCCGCGCCCCGACCGAGAGCGCGTTACCGTTCCCCGCACCCCGTACACAGCGTCGTACGGAGTCGCCGCCTCCCGCCCCCCCGCACCCCGCATCCCGCGCAACGCGCCGACCGCCTGCTCGCCGACATCTCTACTAGATGACAGACTTGATTTAGTACATAAGTAGGAACATTTTGAGCAATAAATGTAGTAGTCGGTAAGCAGTTGAACAAGTGTGTCATTTACGATCCTGATCCCGAGAAGAGCAAGAACCCCATCGATCCAGATCAAGAACCTGAACAAATACAGTCCACCGAACGTTAACGATCCTACGAGGGCTAGAACACCAACACTAACGATATATATTACATGGCAATGTAAAGAACATCGACTGGAGTGGTAATTAAAATAACAACACTTAGCATTCACGGAAGTTATAGGCAGTGTAGTAAATTAGGTACTTTAAAAACTATAGTTATTTTATGTGTAAGTAGAATAAGTTAACTAGTGAAATGAAGTGTACTAGTATTTTGTGTGCTAATAAGTGTTGTGTTTAAATGACGCCAAGTCGCGCCATTTTAACGGGAAAAGAAGTTTTTGTTAAAGTAAGTGTTTTTTGTTTCTGCAAGAAGTTAAAGCGTCGGCTTTACGAAGTAGAATTTTTACGCCTCGTCACGGTACATTGCTACCCTCCTTGTTATAACAAACGTATTTGCATTATGGTAACTTTCGTGATATTGGTACCTAACGTTTAATTGTCACCTAAAAATTATCAATTACACTAAACTTTATGTCAATCGTGTAATGTACAAACTAGATACGAGCTAAAAAACAGGTCGCGCATTTCCTGCCGCTACCGCATCGTATCCATGGTTCGTTTCAATTCATTATACAGGAAATGTAAACAAACATGTCACTGTTTAGTGACCGCCAATTCTATTGTAAACTAAGATGTGCCAGACAACCACACGTCAGTACCAGGGAAACGGACGAATTCACTTTGGGGCACTTCCCAGATCACCCATACCAGAACTAATTTAGAAAAGTTAATTTCCCAAATTGGTCCTACTAGGAATCTAACCCGGGACCCCCGCGTCCAGGGTCCGCAATGTAAACCGTTAGGATACCGAGGTCGTCAAAATACATATCAATTAATTAATTTAATGAAAAAAACATTCTGACCGGAATCTCAAACTTATCCCACGTTAATTAGTGCGATGACTCTCTTAATTTGTCTGTTTAACCCTTTTTAAACATACAGAGTCAAAATAAGGTCCTATTACTGTAAGAATAATAATAATAACGCACACACATACAACCACAAAGTTACACCCAAACCCACAAGAGAAGTAAATTTAGGCCATACAAATATTTCTCCCGGCCCAAGAAACGGACCTGGGACCTCTGCGTGGCAATCCGGCATGGTAACCGTTCGGCCACAGAGGCAGTTTAGAAGTTTGCTAGAGAAGCAACCACAGACATAGGATACGTGTGTTTCAAAAAACGTTATTTTTTATGATGTCAAGATTGATAAGTCCCATGTGCCTATAATTTCATTAACACCATTCTCTTCCAAACCGGAACGCAGTAATGCTCACTTTACTGCTTGGCGGCAGACATAGATCTTCCCTGGACGAGCCCTTCACAAGAAGCTCTACTGCTACTAAATAATATAAGAATATCCTAAGAATTAAGTTTATCCAAGGAGCACCGTACCCCCGTCAATCTAAGTCATAAGGGTGAGTGTGCATGAGAAAACTGATATGAGTGGCGGAAGTGACGGATGAATGTCAAGTGCGCTGCGAAAGGTCCGTGGTAGTAAGGCCTTGATAGTCAAGAAGACAATCGCGTAACCATTTCCTTATACAAAATCTGCCCAGTTGAACTCAGTGAATAAAACCATTGATGCAAAAATTTAACAGCACAGTATTTGCCTTTGAAATTGCATTTATGCGGGAAGAAGTAACGAAGCGAAATACGGGAACAGTTTATGCAACTATTTTATTTAAAAAAAAACCGACCTCAAAACGGAAAGCCGATGAAATCCAATAAATCGGGTTCATCCCCTGATTTGCCACCTTCAGAGGTGGACAAAAAAATAATTTTCACAAACATGCTCGAAAATGCTTACATTACTTTCAAAAAGCGAACACGGAAAGTTTGTAATTTATGGACCGTGCGGCTTCTTCCCGGTCAAGGCCTGCTATGTAAGTATGCAGTATACAGCTCTGAGTGGCACTGCAACTGTTGTAGACAGGCGTGTCATGTGTACCATAAAAAAGAAAATAATCACCAAATCTCAATTTCGAAAAGAAACTACACTACCACAGTTGTCTGACTTAGTACGTAACAAAATATTATTGTCTAACAATTGCTCCCGTGAGTTGGGTGCGATTCGTAATATATAACAACAAATGACATATTTTAAGTCGATATAACGCACAACAGATATAATTAATTTATGGTATACAGACATTTGACATATTCTTGCATGATATAAAGGTCACTGGGTACAATAGACGATTGATATAACAACTTTCAGTGTAATATACCGATGGCATAATGTTCATTTTATATAAACACTTCAGATATAATATTCAGTGAGTATAATGTTGAATGTGTATGTGTGAAAAAAAATTAATATAATTCCAGTGGTGTTTAGGTGCAACGGTGAATAAACGGAATTTGTTTGCATTTGCTAGTTGCTTCGACCTCCTCCTGTGGATTTAGGTTTGGTAGTACATGACAAAGCTGCCAGAATCAAATTTGTTTACATTTGCTAGTAGGTTTGACCTCCTAGTGGGTTTAGGTTAGGTTAGTATATGCAATTAAATATTCTGCTTAAAGTTTTAATAAATATATTTTATAACACAAAAAGCACTTACAGCTATACAAAAACAATTATATTTTGCTATTGTGCATTTAATGGAATAAAAAAATTCTTATCAACATAATGTAGAGCGCTTCAAATATTCGTAAAACTAAATATTATGTTATATTATTTAATACATTATACTGGTAGTACTTATACTATTTGTTCATTATGTCACCTAATCATTATATCTAATGTTTATTATACTGATGGTTTATTATACACATTGAAATTATGTCTTTTGTTGTTATACCTTTTGTTGATTATATACAGTGAGTGATTATATCCTTAGAAAATATATCAAATGTTTTATACCAAGTGAAAATAGATTATTTGTTTTTATATCTTCCATTACATATCGAGTGTATTCAGCTAAGTAAACTTCCGTGGGTTATAACAAATGTATGCTTGGCTAAATTACAATCCATGGTTCAAAAAGTCATATTGTCGGGTATAGTGAAAGGCCGAGTATGTAGCATTGGTAAAAGGCGCTTATCTATATGAAACCAAATTTTACAGGGGAGGGTTTTAACGTTATTGTTATTATTTGGTTATTTCAAAGGATACGACTTCCATATTTGCACAGTAAGCATTAATTTATATTGCCCGTTAACATTTTATAATTTTAATCATACAATGTATTTATTATCGTTCGTTAATTATTTAATATGTTTATTAACAATAATTGTGCAGATAATGACTACAGTTGTTGATTTGAAGAAGTCATGAGTATAGATAGGACTTAATAGTCGTGTGATGTGAAATGTTAACGTTTAGGAACCTAATTATACAGCCTGTTTATTATTGCTCATTAATTACAATTATACATCTCGTTAAGTAGGTATATTATTATGTTTATTACTATAAGTTAATTTAACTATGGTTTTAAAGTACACATGTTTAGTCTACAGTACCGGCACGCTATGATGGTAGTTTGGCAGATTAAAATAGTGAGGTCAAATGTCAATTCATTATCGAAAAAAAATATAATCAAATGCGAGTCGCATCTATAAGTTTTCAGATTTATTACTAGTAATGCCCTTGCAGTAGCTGATTAACAAGTTTTAATAAAACGAAAATAAAAATATTTACTTAATAATATATCGTCAATTCGAAACTGCTTTGTTTTGCGCTGAGATATACCGCGAGTTTGCCGGAGACAGAAGTTGTGCTGGACAGCGATCCTATAAGTGACGATAGTACAAGATTTCATTATCAAAAATTTCGAATTTCGATAAACAAATGCCGAGTTGTGTCGTAAAATGATACATCCATAAATTTTACTGCACCTCACTATTGACAACAATGTACATCAATTAGCTCCTTCATCGTAGTTATGAATTAATACGAAACTTGATGAGCGGACAAACTTCATGAGGGCCATCATAACGTACCGGTACTTTTTAAGTAAGTGTTGAGTATAGGATTTGATTAGTCATTTTTCTGTTCAGTAGTGGGGTAGTAGTGTAGGTGTAGTTAATAAAAACTGTGTGATATTGGTAAGATGTTCAGTTCTCTTGTAGATTTAGGGTCTGAAAATACTATTAAACGACTAGTACAAGAGTGGTGTTTCTGATTTTTACAATAGATTCCAGTAAATCATGCTAACTTGCCCACAATTTTGGACAGAAACGGGTTCAAACCGGGCGCTTTGGCAGACTGAGTTTTAATCCACTACCCATCTGTGCACGTCACAACAGATCCGCGGTATTTTTATAAGCCGATTTTGGCTTTCTCTTGGTCAATCGTCTCTGGCGTTAAGAAGGTGGATCCCTATCATATAACTACGTGCACAAGAATACAAAACTGAAATTGGCTACATATGTCAGATACACGGAATTATCCAATGCTATTATAGTTGTCACCAAATAAGAGGCCAAATTTCATAGCTAAAGAAGTCGATAGTATGTAACTTTGAATGCGATCAACGAAATAATAACAAACAAACAATTATAGCATATAGGAAATGGAACTATTTTTCCGGATTTAAATCGCGTATATTTGTTTTTTCAAACAAACCGACGTTTCACGCCTTTTACAGGTCCCATGGTCACGGTTGACTGAGGTGGTACGGTCATGTGCAACAATTGCGAAAACCTAAGAACTCGATAATTATATCATAATTGAGTTTAAAAAAATACATAAATTTTATGAAAAGATTATATAATATGACAAAACATATTTGAAGTACTGTTTTCGCACGAATTCCAAAATTAAATGCAATTTTGAGTTACTCCGAAACGTCCTGAAAACAGTTACGTTCTCAAGCAAGCTCAATTTTTTAAATAATAGTGTTGTAAGCAATTAATCGCCAAGTTTCACTGAGTCACTTTGATTTCTCGGAAAAAATATTAAAAAAGCATACTAGAAAAAATAATGAACAATATTTGAGATTATTTGTTGTTGACATTGACAACTTCTAACCGATTGCCAGCTGAATAATTGAAAATTTATGAAATCCTTGGTTTCTTGGCAATTTAATCTTTTTATGTAATTGTTTTATTGATGAACATACTTATTTTCACTAAATTCTTGTAATAAACCATTTATGAAAATTGTAAAATCAAAATTAAAAGAATTGGATAAATTCATTGGAATGTGGGACAATTTTACAAAAATAAAAGGAATTGCTACAGAATTGCAAGGAATTCTGTAAATGAATTGCTTTTAACAGAATAGCACGATTTGGCCTTTTAGGCCCCCTGAACAACAATGAACCGAAAAATAATCTAAACAATCACAAACTCTTGAAATTTTGAATAGATTTCTCATGAAAGTCGTATAATGTGATTACCGATAATGATCAGTCCACATCCCTATTCGTGACGCATGACAAGTAACAAATTTGGCCTCTATTTGGTGACGACTATAGTAATTGCACTATCCCCGCCGATATTCAAGATGCGTTATTGAAAATATACAATTATTCATCGCACAACTAACTGGGTCCCGTCATACCTACAAACTTAAATTACGACAACTATTTACAATTCCGGCAAACCAGAGCCAATTTCTTTCTACCTACCCAGCTGGACGCCCATTGTCAGAGTGCAGTATACAATGGATTTCACAGCGTCTTCACAGCGGGCTTTTAGTTGGGAGTGACGGATTCGTTATGTACGCATTTTTGTATTTATATAAATAAACTTACATTTATTTACATATCTGTAACAAGCATAAACTTGTTACAGATATGAATATAAAAAAAGTTATTCATACAATGTTCTCATAATATAATTTAATTGTGTTCAAAAATATAAATAATATATTTAAAAATAGCCGTCATCTATCATTAACGTAATGAATTACTATTTCAAATGCAATACATACAGCGCCATCTATACAGTAAAAGTAGAACTTCGAAGCAATGTAGCTAATCCAAATTTTGTACTTATTAAACAAATGTAACTGCCATCTGTTAGCGTAAAGAAGAACTACGTACTAATAAATAATTAATACAACGCCATCTATGTAGTTCAAGTAGAGCTACTTCCTTAACAATTTTCACGCGTTTGAAGTATTTCCCTGTATAAATTGCAGATGTCGCTACGAGTATGTTTACAAATTAAACCTGTCTAACATTTTCTATTTGGATTTTCTAGCAATTGATATAAATTGTAACGATTAATATATTGATGGAAATATATGACAACTAACCTGTATATCATCGATGTCTGAAGGAGATGCCACCCAGAAATCCGCAGCATTCTCAGGACGGTCGCTCTCCTTCTCCGGGTCTGGGCTCAGGCAGGGCTCCCTGGTTTTAAATACCAGAATGAAGCCCCCATCTTCTTCCTCTGGCCTCCATGCACCACACATAGTACCAACAGTTCTTTTATTTACAATCAAGTCATCTGAAACTTTGATTCTCTTTGCTGGTTTGGTATTAGGAAACTCAGATTTTATTTTAGAGGCAACCCCAGCCATTTTTAAAATATTTAACACAGGGGATGTTATGGATACGTATTTAATGAAGCTAGATTTAGATATAATTATTAAGTTTTGAAAAAATCTTATCATTTAATCACTTAAAAACTTTGCATTGATTTATAAAGAATTTTACTTTAAAAATATCGTTAACGCTAAAAATCACTGCACACACGATTTAAGACACTAAACGAACTACACTATTATTTACTATAATTACTTTACTATAATTTACTCTTACATTTAATTTAAAACAAAATCAAAATAACAATGCATTAAATAACAAGTGTTTACCACTGAAATTAGGAAAAATGTGCAAAGAAAAAGACTTTTAAATTAAAATTTATAATATTTTGTAAAATTACGAAAGTATTCTACACTTTATTATAATGAAAATCGCTTATTTTTTAAATAAAACCGGATAACGAGCCGACGGTTTTAGGTTAGACACTCGCGAGAAACGTCAAACGATCAGCTGTTACTGTCACTGTCGAAAACGGGGCGTGTTTACAAAGTTTGATACAACGATACTGATTGATACTATTATATCTAGAGATGGAAAAGATTATTTTAAACGTTTAAACGTTATGCTTTTTTTTTAAAAAGCGTAGTTTTTGATACGCTATTCCACTTAAACGCTTTTTAGTTTGAAACTAACAAAATCGTTTAGAAAACGGTTAAGCGCATAGACTTTTGTGTTAAAAGAAGCTTGCAACGTTGTTGTTCATAGCGAAACGCAAGAGTAGACCACTAATATATTTTTATTTATGACATAACATTACTATATTAACATCTTGTTCATTGGCGTTTAAAAGCGTTTAAAAACATGTTGTTTAACTTTTGTAGTTGTTAACAGTTGAAATGGAAAAAACTGCTTATTTTTTAACGTTAAAATGTACATTCAAAAAGCGTGCTTGTAAAAACGCTTTTCACATAAACGCTTTTTAGTTTGACGCTTAAAAAGTTGTTTAGAAAAACGTTTAAGCGCATAGACTTTATGTTTAAAAAAGCTTGCAACGTTGTGTTGAATTAATTTGTTTAGGAAACATAGATGGCGCTACTTGAAACTTAGGCAAGTTGTAAAAAATGAAATTATTGAGTATCTATAGACCTTACCAACGCTTACGCTTAAAATGAAAAGCGAGCTTATGCGCTTATTTTAAAAAGCAGACTTTTTAAGTGCTTTTCGTTTAAACGCCCACCTCTAATTATATCTGAGGATTTTGAAACAAAAATAAAGGCCATTTTTATCAATTTGTTGCTAATGGAATACCCAAATGGAAACCCTGCATAAAAGTACGTTTAATTGTACTAAATATAAAGTACCTAAACGTAAGATACGGTAAGGGATATGGTTCATATTTCCAATGCATTAGTATTTGAGTTCTAGAACAAAACTACAATGATAATTTTGCATTCTCAAATGTCTACAGCAACGGAGTAACACCATTCCTCAAATAAATTGTTTCAAAACACAATCAACGAAAATGTAAAAGGTATATCTGAACAAATATATCGGCTGTTTTCAAAGAAAACAGACAAAGAATCGCTTAAGGGATCATCCTGTGGTTTTAACACTTATTTACATCCTAAAAGGGGTTAGGAAAAACGGGAACGCCTTGTGTAAACAATGATTTGAATTGAAAAGCTTACCTTTAGGCAATTAATTTTGTCCCAATGCTTTTGCTTTGTGACAAAATAAATTAAGACTTACGCAAATTGCACTATTGCGAATAAGTATCTTGAATATTTTCAGATAATGTACTTTTGACGGATGTTTGAAAATTACTAAGTAGGGGAAGTCAGCTCAAAATAGCCATAGAAAACAAAGCGGTTATGGTCGGTTACTCGTTCGTTTCAAATATTACAGATTCCTATAAACGAGGCGACATGGCCTACCTCCCTGCTTTCCCCGGGGCAGTCGCTTTGCACCTGCAGGACCTCGCGCGTACACTCGTGTGCAGAAAATTTTAATGAATTCCGTTTTGAAAAAAAAATGCGACGTAAGTTTATTTCGCTTTGATCAAACTTTACTTTTTTTGTATATTATTGCTATAATTGTATTGTTTTGCATCTATTTGGCAGTGTTTTTGTAATATTTGTTTGAAGGTATAGTTACAACTTTGTATTGAATTTCATTTTAAAATAAAATGGTCATAAAGGCAAAGCGGCTCGGGAAAGCGGTTGCCTAGAAGCTATATGAATATGAAATGTATAAATAGCAAAGTTGTTTCTTGTAGATGGTGAACAATTATAAGCAAAAAGACAACACAGGCATCGTGGGAGGAGGCGTCAATGGCGTGTGCTATAAAAGGATTCAAAGAAAATTAGGTTTCTAAAAATGTATAAAGTTGCAAATCTTGTTTTATATGTTCTGTTGATGTTTTTGTACGAGTAGATTTTTTGTAGATAACTAGGTATCTATCCAAAATAATAGTTTCTATCACATTCGCACTGAATTTAATGTTATCACCTTTCACAATTATTATTTTCCGCAGAATAGCACGTGTCCGCTTTGCCAAAAACCTAGTAACCGCTATAGGCACGCCCTCGGCGAAAAGAAAATACGACTTCAATTAGTGTCAAGGTCGTAACTAATAATAAATAAAATTGCGGGCTTTTGAAGTTACAACTACAGTCTTTACAAATATTATTTTTATTGTAAGTATATTAAGAAGAAAAAACGAAGAAAGAAATAGTGATGAAGAAAGTTGAAATAATATTCCTTATCTTAAGCCAAATTACAAAAGACTTTGTCCTGAAAATTCCACTAATTACGAATTCAAAGTTTTTGTTCAAAGTGATAGAAGGTAATGTGATTTAAGTGAAAGTTAAAATATAAATATTGACTCTCGCCGCTTAAAACACTAGGTATGTAAAAACCCAAATAAGTGAACTAAGTTACTTAATAAAAATGGAAGTAAATTAATTTGTTACTCCGCGGTCCCGGTGAAGGTTAAATCGTGCAAGATAGCGGAGTAGCAAATTAATTTATTTCCATTTTTATTAACATAGACTTCCGCAAAGTAACGCCTGAATCTATTAATTACCTAAGTTACTTATGAGAAATTGAAAACATAATGTGTTAGAACTACTTTGGCTCAAAGGACTTATTCCACGCTAAAACTCTTAATAAAAAGAATCGTAATTCATATCTATTGTCTTAGTTTTCTTTTGGCTCAAAGTTAAGGGTAACTGCTTTGAGCTGCCTACCCCTAAGCAGTGTTACAGCAAAGATAATGAAACTATTTAGTCATCAGTTGATGATTTCTCCATCCCAGTCAGCCGTGACCAACGGACTTGTAAGGGGCCCGGTACGTTAGTTTGTTTGAAAAAACAAACATACGCGATTTAGATGCGAAAAAATTGTTCCATTTCCTATGTGTAACAATTGCGAAAACCTGAGAACTCGATAAGCAAAGGTAATGAATATCGTTTCAAATCTTTCTTTTTCTGCAATTTTTTCGCTATTCACAAATAGAATGAATTGTTAACACTAAATAAAGTTTCATGGTCTACCATGAGTTCTAGCCTCCGCCTACTCAGAGACCTTTTATTAGAATATTTTTATGAAACTTTTAGGGATTGTCGTTAATATTTAAGAAAGTATGGGAAAAATATTGAAAAAAATATTTGTTCAAAAAACCGAATTTTCACTATGTCCTATATGTAGGACGACGGCACTATATTAAGTGTCCATTTAAATTTTGAACGGTTGTAAGTGGACTAATTAGCAATTAAGTTAAAGCAATACTTGAATAAAATATTATTTATTGAATATAAAAAAACACAAAATATACCTATTAAATATAAAATTAAAAAACGAATAAAAAATAAATATATCTTCTGAATAAACAAGATATTACTTCTATCATTTAGACGTTATTACTATTAAAATCTAATTTACAATTTTTTTTAAATTGTAAAATAGGAATGAACGTAAGAGATTAACATAAACATATGTATTCTAACTTTCAGCCTCGTGAAATTCGATGAAACAGTTTCTATTTGGCACAAAACTCAGACAAATCTCAGATTTTTTACAGTTTTTCTTATTATAACCAATTTTTTGCAGCGCGACTGTTTTAAACTGTTATGCCTTTAAGTCCCTTATAGTCAATCCGAGAGACCTTCCATTTTAAAAATTTGTGTGCTATTTGTACAGTCAACAAAAAGAATATCGTCATTAATATACCTACTGCTGGTAGAGTCTATACCATGCCCATTCCGTAGTATCTATCGGTAAATAGGCGGGTTGCAAACACTAAATTCTGGCTCAAACTTGTGTTTCGACCAATTATCTTGCTTATCATTAGCGTTCTGGCAACTGAGGACCTGTGATCGGAGTGAAGGGACTGGGGCGAACAAGTCGTGCGCCTGGTAGTAAGCGAAACGCCTGTCCATAGCAGTTGCGGTGTCAGAGCTTCAAACCGCAAAATCTGGAAGGCACTGCCACTGCACCCATCACCGTGAGACATAAGTAGACAAGTACCACGAGGCTGTACATTCACCAGCAACTTTTCCCCTTCATAATCGCAAAGCAATAATGCTCACATTACAGCTCGGCGACAATAATGAGTAAAGTGACAGGTACTGCTACTAAAAATATAATAAAATCTACAATACTTTTTGAATTAACCCATTGGATTTCGCGATTCTTTCATCATAATCCCGAACGATAATTATTTCATATAAGCCTCCAAAATAAAGCTGTTAAGTAGTACCCACAAGGCTAGTCATACCATCTGTATGGGTTCCCACGGCAGCGAGATTTGCCGTTTGATTTATGACCTGGGTACGTCCGAGCCCGATTGCTCATCTTCCGTTTACTGCGGATGCCCAAATTGCATTTTCTTAGGCGGCTTGGTACAAATTGATATTTTTCTACTATTAGTATACATATCATCTTAGCCGGTTTCGTCTACACCGACTGCTATTGTTTAGAATAAGAGTTACGGTTGTTTGCTTTTTAATGTGTCCATAGAAGGCTATAGTAGCCAATCTTATTGGTAAACGTTGGCGAATAGAAGCGACATATAAGGGCATCGTCGACACAGTAGTAATAGATGGTTGCAGGTATTTCAGCCTAAGAAGAACCAGCATCATTTCGTGTCCATGTCTGACAGTCTGCTCTTCAAACTTTGCCACCTGAGTTTTCTCAAAGTGCCTTCACTCAGAACGACTACTTGACTGTTTTTCGGAAAGAAGAAAGAAGAAAAGACAGTTTTCTGTTAGTATTCTATCGATGACCTTCGTGGTCGCGTGGCTTTCACACCGATCTTCATGGTGTCGATCCTCGGCCTGGTCAATGTATAAAACTAACTTTTGTCTATTGTCTCGGGCTGATGTTTATGGTACCATCGATCGTTGTTTCCGATTTCCATAACATAAGCGCTTTAGTTACTTACTTTGTGATCATCACAAAGCAACGTATGTATGTGATTTTGTCTAATATTTGTTTATTTATTTATTAGTATTCCATTAGTATTCCATAGCTTCTAATGCCAATTTTGGAAAAACCATTGAATCACGACGACGACGAATAAGTCGCTCGGCATGCTTGGTGGTAAGCGACACGTCTGTCTATAACAGTTGCAATGCCACTCAGTGCTTAAATCACAAAGATCTGCTACCGTGCCCCTCATCCTGAGACATAAGTTGACTAGTTCTATTTGCTTGTAATTTCACCAGCACCCTTACCTTTCAAACTGCATGTCAAAGAAGATTCACAACACTCGGAAAACGTGTGAAGTCTCCAACCCTCATTGGGCCAGAGAGGCGGATTATGGCCTATACCCTCGCCTGAGAGGAGACCCGTACCCAGCAATGGCACGTATAAAATAGGTTAACGACGATGAAGAAAATGTGATATATCCCATTACGTGAATTAACATTTAAATACAAAATAGATGACACAACCGAACAACACAATATATAATCGCGAGGAACTAGTTACTATTAAAAATTGCTAAAAAAAACAAAAAAATTATTGAGTTTTTGTTTACAAAACGTTATCGCTATTTCACGTGCTTACATTACAGAACCAACCTTCAAGCATAGCGTTACATTAAAGTAGTAAAAAATTTCAAAGTTTTTAGTGCTCCTAGTAATGTTCAGAAAATTCATATTTCTACCCATAATATTCAATTTAGTATCTATTGTTCTAGTTTCAACTACATCGGGCATATTTGCAACCCGACGTATAATTTTTAATATAAGTGAAACTGAGCACATTTTTCAAAGCTATCTAGAAACCTATAATAAAACCTACAAGAGTACAGATGAATACAAAAAGCGCTTAGAAATATTCCGAGCAAATTTGGAAGATGTGAACAAATTGAACACTGGTGAAGGTACTGATGTGTATGGAGTTACGGAATACAGTGACATGACTATCGAAGAATTTATATATAAATCTGGTGTGGCGGGAGTCTCTGAACCTGAAATGGATACTTTTACTGTAAATTTTACGTATAAGACAAGTGTAAGGTCTATACCTGATTCTTGGGATTGGTCAAAATTAGGGAAAGTATCAGCAGTTGGAAATCAGGGCTCTTGTAGATCTTGTTGGGCATATAGTGCCACGGGTGAGTGGGACTTCATATAAATTTACATTACAAAAAAAAGCAAATGCTCATTTTTCTTTATTTTTGTAACAAGGCTTTTAACACTGTACTAAAAGGTGGATCAAGTCAGTTAATTTACAGTAATCGCAGAGGGGTAAGGCGTTGACATAAATGATATAAGGCTATCAAGTGTTAAAATTTATTTAGTGGAACGTGACTAGATTTAAGAGATTCCCTATAGAGACCCACACCATTAAACCAAGGCTTTCGAAGAAGCTGTGGTTGCATCGTCCTGTACCAAATGCCTCTTGCTAGTGAAATTTCCTCCCAGAGAAATAAGTTCAGTAGCAGTTGCTTTACAAATTATGCTCACGCCATCAGATATAGCATCGTTAGCAAGTTTATCCTCGTCCTCGTTATCCAATATACGTGTAATGGAATCCATAATGACGGTTTAATTTTTAATACTTAAATCGTGTATCAGCATTTTTTATTAGTTTACCTTTACTTCTCAAATTACATTTAACCAAGTGTACTTATACTGTGTACTGCTATTTTACTACTTAATAGGTATACACATCTTCCATCTTTAGGAACAATCGTTTTCGAATGGCGAATTCGGGCTGAGCAACGATCTGTCTTCCGTTGCTTTTGATTGAAGGCGGAGTGACGGCGCGGTTCAGTATTTGTTAAAGGATCGATGGCTATGCCAAATATAGGTACTTAATAAAATTCGTTTGAGCAAGATATTTTGATACATTATAGGTATGAAAATGTCTTCGGAGAGAATCTCTACAAATGAATACAAACTAATATAAAGACGTTGTTCCAAATGTTATATAGTTAATTTCCCTGTGCAAGAGTTACAGTGGCCAGTTCAATGTTGGTGGATGTATAAAACTTTAAAATGTGCTTTCTATTTCTAGGCGTAATGGAAGGACAATACGCTATTAAATACAAAAAACTAGTAACCCTTTCAACTCAACAGTTGATTGACTGTATGCATCAAGGAAAAGGGTGCTTGGACAGCATGACATTTCCCCACATTGCAATTAAGTTAGTATGACAACTCAACAACAATTTTTGTTTTACATGTCACAGTAAAGCAAAAATTGTTGTTGATTCGACTATGACATAAGTTTCTCTGCAAAGATTGTTATTTAAGGTAACTGTTTTATTGTAGCCCAAATATGGCACGTTCATTTGAAGGTTGTTCTATTTTTTCGGTGACTTACAAGTTACCATGTTGATGATCTTCCAAGGTCTCGATTTCGTGAATTGAAACTAGCATTAAAATGATAACGTAGTACAATAAGACAAGTATGGTAACTCTATTCACACTCAGCAGTGCGTTTTATGTGCACGGCCGTCGCACGCCGTTTGCGGATGCACACATTCGCATAATAATGAAAGCCGCGTTAGGACGAATAGTATGTTCACTACAAACCTCTTGGTTATACGAGAAGGGCACTATAACTTGTGCAAACAAGCCCGCAAAGGGACCTACTCATCTAGCAGCAGAAGAGCTCCTTGTGAAAGTGCTCGCTCAGGGAAGTACTGCCACTTTACCTATTTCTGACGCCAAGCGGTAATGTGAGCATTACTGCGTTCCGGTTTTGAAGAGTAGGGTGCTGGTGAAATTACGGGCACATGGGATTTGCCAACTTTTATCACAGGGTGAATTAATTAATGATATTTATTTGCTTCAAATATGGTTTACAACAGGTGGTACAAGTATACTTAAAACAGTACTCATATTTTACCGTATGAGCAGTGGCAGTGCACCTCAAATCTTTGCGATTAAAGCTGTTAGTGGCATTTTTAACTGTGCAACTGTTAAAGACAGGCGTGTAACTTACCATCTGGCGCACGACTTGTTCGTCCCGTTCCTTGATATTATAAAAAAGAAGTCAGGTCAGGTCACCCCAGATCACCTTTTTTTTACCATGCTCGGTATGGAAATCTGCTGTGATTTGAATCCAAGGAGCTACATCGAATCTGTGATCAAAACAGCCTCACGGAAACTCGGAGTCCTGAACAAGGTGCGACGTTTTTTCACGCCGGACCAGTTATGCCTGCTGTACAAAACACAGGTCCGGTCTTGCGTTGAGTATTGTTCGCACTTGTGGGACGGCTCCGCCAAGTACCTACTCGATGCCTTGGATAAATTACAGCGTCGTGCTACTCGAATTATAGGCGACAAAGAGGTCTCATCACGCCTTGAACCTCTGCAACTGCGTAGAGATGTTGCATCGCTTAGCGCCTTTTACCGCATGTACCATGGTGAGTGCTCTGAAGAGCTGTTCAACCTCATCCCCCCTTCCCCGTTCCTGCTCAGAAGCACGCGTGCTGGCCTTCGTAGTCACCGTTTCACTACCTGCCGCATTCCATCGCGTACTGAAAGGTTCGGTGGCTCCTTCCTCTGCCGCACGGTTGACAAATGGAACTCCCTTCCGGCACATGTCTTCCCTCCCTCTTATAATATGGGGTCCTTCAAACGAGGCGTGAAGAGGCATATTGTAGGCAGGCAGGGTGGAGGTGGCTAGTGCAGTGAGGGTTCCATCGCTGCACTAGGTTCCTTCGCGTTTGGATACCACTTTCCACTTAACATCAGGTGGAGTGGAGTCATTTGCCTGTCATGTATAAAAAAAAAAAAAGATCAACCCGTTTGCACGGACTTCATCCAGTTCTCGAAAGGCTAGAGCCATGGGTGAGCAGCCCCAGTTCCACGCACAGTACCCTCCCTATTTTCCAGGTAGGCAACGGAGCTGTAGACACGCTCTCTTCTCATAACGGTTGCCACCGCTAAGCCATTGACTCTAAAGTCCATTACTAAATCTCCTCTTCGGTGGCGGAGCTGTAAGCCACGCTTACTCCCCGAAGCGTCTCTCCAGTTCCTAATAACCTCAGTGGCTGGAGGGACTGGAGGATAACTAGCTCATCTACGAAGTGTGATGCAACGTGAGTACAGCGCATGTGTGCTTCAATACATGACACGCGGCGGGAGCTTGATACCATATTTTTCTTATTGAACTATGATGATAAATTCTGTAAAATTAAGTTTTTTATTGCATAGTCATTTCAGTAATTTGTTGATGTGCTTGTTTTCAGTTCAGCAGCAAAGAAAGGAGGTATTATGCCAGATTCTGAATACCGCTACCTGGGTTTCCAGACAGCTTGTCGTTTCGATGTAACAAGGGCAGTTGCAAGGATTAAAAATGCTCTTAGATATGTCGTCACCGGTGAAGAGCAACTGCGAGAATTGGTATACAGTTATGGACCAGTAGCAGCAGGTATTACTGTGAAATTATTGAAATTAGTAATTCTAAAAATTTTATTCATTATTGTTCGTTTTCTATTTAACGAAAATTTGGTGGACATAAAATTGGTGGTATCTAATAACAAGTTATTATGCAAGTTGATTTTTTTTACGTTACCAACTGACGCGACATACAAGTCCTTCAAAACGTTCAAGTTTGAACGTTTTTAAGTGCTAACTGACTGAATTGAAATTTTTTTGTCACAAGCGGCATAGAGTTAACGTTACTGCAATTTAACTATTCAACTTTATAAGTTTGCAAATTTTTTTCGTACAGGATTTTTAATTAGCAGTGGTTTCCCGAAATACAGAAGAGGGATTGCAACGGCTGAAAATTTTCAGTGTAACGTTAGAAGATTACTAAATCATTCCGTGCTTATTGTTGGATTTGGGACTGGTAAGACTAGTATGAATTACACAATGTGTATCTATCATTCGTCATGCTCCTTCCCTTAAACTATAATTTGAGATCGATACAGTATTTTGTCGTCTTCTTTACCATCTCTATCACTTCAACTCGTCGTTGGCTCCTTGAATTTATTTTTACCCTTAATGATTTTTTTAAATTGAAATTTGATGACCTAGGTGGCTTAACGGTTAACATTGTGGGCGCTGGATGCGGAGGTCCTGGGTTCGATTCTCATAAGAACCAATTTGGGAAAATCAACTTTTCTAAATTGGTTTTGGTTAGGGTGATCTAGGAAGTGTCCAAGAGTGAATTCCGTTGTTCTGGTACTCATAGTACAAGAATTTCCCTAGTTTGAGACTACGTCATTTACATTATAATGCCAGCTACTAGGCTTGAGCTAGTGTCAGTTTCGATGCCTGTTAATTCTGTTGATATTGTGAAATATTTATTAATGGCTATTACTGTTAAAGTAAGTAATTTAAAAAGAGATAAGTTTGTAGATTTGAAAATAGATTTCAAATAGTAAAAATAGTGTCAGAACTTTCAATATTTCATTCGGTTTTTTCTGTATTCCTATTTGTACAAAAGTTTTGGGCAGCATAAGTAAATAACGCAATAATATTAACATTTTGAATAAGCTCATTTGCAATTTACTTTTCGGAGCTTTTATTACTACCCATAATTATGTGTGTGTTTTATTTAGCTGAAGGGGTCCCCTATTGGATAATCAAGAATAGTCATGGTGCCCATTGGGGAGAACAGGGCTACTTCAGACTAAAGAGAGGAGACAACCCCTGCAATCTAATGGACTATATTGCCACTGTTTATCTGTTGTGAAATATTGATTGATTGCTATTAATATTTATATGAATAATTTATAAAAAGATAAATTTGTTTGTTTGAAAATAAATTTTAAATAATTAATACACTCAGGCGTTACGTTTATATCGTACAAATTGCCTGCCTTTACTGCCGACGTGGCCGTACTGACACGCAGAGGTCCCAGGTTCGATTCCCAAGCCGGGAGCAACATTCTCGTGAGTTTGGATGTGGATGTCTATGTGTGTGTCCATGGGCCGGGTTTCCCTAGTGCGGGGCTATGTTGTGTTGAGTGTGTGCGTTATTATTATTATTAAATAAATAAATAAATAACGCACACACTCAACATAGCCCCGCACTAGGGAAACCCTGTGTCGCGGGTGCCATGGACACACAATAAATGTAAATGTGAAATAAATGTAAGCCATACAAACATTTCTCCCGGCCCGAGAATCGAACCTGGGACCTCTGCGTGGCAGTCCGGCATGGTAACCGTTCGGCCACAGAGGCAGTTAAATTAAAAAATTTAAAGTATTATATTAAAAATGACTGCGCTTGTGTTAAGTATTGTGTTCATGCAGACGATTTTACATTAAATTTTTTTGTGGTGGTGTTTGTGACTGTTGGTGACTGTACTTGCGCTTGTGTTATTCATTTTATTAATTTTGTTAGGAGGAAGGGTTGTACAATTATGACAGATTTTTTTTTAGCAAATGACAGGACGAACAAGTCGTGCGCCTGGTGGCAAGTGACAATTCCTGTCAATAGCAGTTACAGTAACACTCAGAGCTTAAATTGCAAAGTTCTGAGGATCACTACCACCGCGCCCGTCACCCTGAGACATAAGTTCCATGTGCCTATAATTTCACGCTGTAATGCTCATGTTACTGCTTGGTGGCAGAAATAGATAAATAAGGTAACAGCCTTCGTTGGATGAGCTCTTTCACGAGGAGATCTTTTGCTACTATTTTGCACAATTTAATCTTCACATGGATCCCTGCAGAAGCAAAGTA